>NW_026623477.1:146107-214504 GCF_030028575.1 Malurus melanocephalus
ATGGAGTTGCACTACTGGCTTTTCCATCAGCAAAAGGAAGTGTGTTTGCCTGCTGCCTGTGAATCAGAGCAGCAGCTCTGCTTACAAACAAGGCACTGAAGCAAAATAGGTGGCCCTATATCTACAGCTTCTTTGCTTACTGCACTGTAAAGACAAGATTGTATGCAGGAATTGTTTTTAATGGGATAATTTGAAACGTTTATTGTTGCTGTTTGGTTACTGTCTATAAAGAGTGTCTGCTTTGTCTGATGCCCAAAAAGCGTTGTGTAAGTTAGAAACATTTTGTATTCATGAGGAAGGCAAATGTGTAAGGTGTTAAAGTGATTTAGTTCAATTGACTGCTGGCTGGATGGCTGAGCAGGAATATTGAGGCATTTAACAATGTTGATGGTATTCAGGACAAACATTTATTCTCCAGAGAGTAGAATTTGATCAGGATGATCAAATGCGACTCACTCTTCTCAATTATTTATGAATTGCGACCCCAGTGCTATTCATCACAGCTGGGTTTTACACCATTTAATTATTCAAAATAATCAACAACACATCTGTAAACTTGGTCTGGCTTTAAGCAGGCTTTGCTTCAGCTGTCACAAAATCACTGCTATTAACAAATGTTGGACACCTTCYGCCTGTGTTTTAGGAAAGAAAAACACTGCTCTAATAGCCTTATTTTTTCCCTGCCTCCTGGAGCTGCCTGCTGTGAGCACTGTGCTGTGGCAGCCAGTTGGAGAGGGCTTTGGCCAATTAGTCCCGTTGTGGGGAGCACAGGGAAAGGGAAGTTAAACTCCTCCGACTGCACTGCCTGCGCCAAATTCTATTCTCTGTGCTGGCTTAAAACTTGGAGCGTCTGCTTTGAAGTCAGGGGAGCTACTCCAGATGTATTTCTCCACAGCTGAGGTCTCRGCTTCCTAAATGTAAATGAAATCTCCTGTTAGAGTAAGGAGTAGGAAGAGGAACAAGGCGATCTCTGGGATAAACCACCCAGCTCTCTCGTGGCTGGTGTTCTGCCCTGCTGTGGGCCTGATTTGAAACCCAGGGTTTTTCACAGAGCATGTGGGTAAAATGTTTSTCAAGTGCCCAAACTGACTCAAAGGTCAGAATTCTAGTTTGCAGAGTGGCTGAGGGATAGTGGGACTCAAGGTTGCATTTACACAGTAGCTGTTGGAGTGGCTGTAGTGCTTCTTCTTACATCCAGTCAGACCCAGCCATGGTCCATGTACTGGAGTTACATCTGCCAGCTRTGGAGAAGACTTAGCTAATGTTTTATGGAGAAATAATAAGATTCCAGCTARACARAAAATCCMCTGTTACAGGGCTCCTAGCCTTAGGTAGAAAGTACCMCAGCCATTTGATACCGTGGAACTTCTGAAAAGGCGTAATGGATTSTGCAGTCACACAAAAAATATGGSTTTTTGCAYCTAAAAGKAAAAGAGGATGGCAAGGAGATGCTRAAATAATGTCATCAATACTGCAGRATAAATAAATCTTCCCAAAGGTAGCCAGTGCATGATATTTTCTAAAAGAAAAAAGGATCAAAAGTCTCTTCAGAAATTTCTGTGGCAGGAGGTTTAAGATAGAAGCTGAAAARCAGAACACTAATCTAGGCACACACATACACTGCCCAATGTGGAAGGTAAACATCCTCCATTTATTTGTTGCTACATTTTGGTGTCTCTTGCTGGTTTTTTTTGGCAGCATGTTGAGGGCTGTGTTGAGTTGTTTTTTACATGAAAAAGATTCCTTTGAAAGTAAATTGTGTGAATACTCCCTCCTCCTCTTAAATTGAGCTGTAATTACAGCTAAATATTTCGTGAATGTGCTTAGGAAGCATTTTATGTGCACAGGAAAAAAGTGCTTTGAACTCACAAATCTTCCCTTGGAAAGTACATCTAAAATGAATCCTTATTCCCTTTGGGTAATCATAGTGCAAGTAGCCAGCTTTATTGTCTGATGATAGCTGGGTTTTCTTGTATATATAGAATTGTTAAGATTTCCTTTGAGTCCCGTGAATTTTCAATTTTTGATATAAATTGGAAATACAGGATCCAATTTAATACTGAACAACAAATAGCTTTTTAAAATAAAGATCCTGCATCACTAGTGTTGGTCTCTAACATAATTCTTTATATTCARCCTTGCAGTTTGTTCAGTACTAGACTAAAAAGCATTCAGGGAAGGTTTTTGGCTTGCCCTCAGGTAGCTCCAGCACTGCCTTGCTGTGGTGTGCAGGATGAGCTACCACACCCGTACAGGGGCACTGGGGCAGGGTTTGAGGGCAACATTGAACAGAGATTGAAAGACTTTCTGAGCCAGAGATTATATCTACTCCTTGTCTAGCCAGAGATTTTCTTGGCATCATTACATTTAACAGTCTTTGACAGACCTTTCTTCTATAAATTTTTAATTGTTTCTTGAACCCTTTTAGGCTTCGGGTGTCCAAATCATCCCATGGCAATGAATTCTACAATTTGTTCCACAACAACAGACTTCCTTTTACTTTTAATTCATGTCTTACAACTCCTCTTGGTGCGTCCTAGTTTTTACATTACAAAGTGCATCCCTGTTTACTTAAATGTCTCTCACGAGTCTGTCTGCCTTTTTATTCTTCCTAATAATCCATTTTCAAATCTGAAGAAGTCTAAATTATTCACTTTGCTCTTTTGGAGGAAGCCACTCTAGATTTACAATGTCTTGCTCCTGCTGTACCTTTTTTCTTTCCTTTACCACARCCTTGGTAAGGAAGACCAGAGCTGTGCACAGTATATGACCGGTGGTTTTACTGCAGAGTTCAGTTTTCAGTTTTCTATTACTTTTTTCCCTCCTAACACACATTTGGTTTTTAACAGCCACTGAGCACTCAGCTGACACCTCCAGAAAACTATTGACTGTGACCCCAAGGTCTCATCACTGAATGGCAATAGCAAATTGGGAACCTGTCAGTATGTATGTGTCGTTAGGGTTGTTTTTTCCCCAAGTACATCAYTTTGCATTTATCAACATTGAATTTCATTTGCCATTTTGTCACTCGGCCACTCAGTGCTGTGAGATTGTTCATCTTCCCTTCACAAATAGCTTTTGTTCTAATTATCCTGAATAATTTTGTATTGTAAACACAYTTTGTCTCGTCTGCAGTCCATTTGTGAATAGGTTAGGTCCCCATAAGGTCCCACCAGTGAAAGCTGAACACTGGCAATTCCTGGGCAGGTAGTCCCACCTCTAACCTGGTAATGCACAAGGCGAGTTTTCTTTTTGCTCCAAGACCAGAATGGCTTTTTTAGTAATATTTTCTGAGAGGTCTTTTCACACATTTTGGAAATTGATATGCTGCTCTCTTCTAGACAGTCTGTAGACTTTTTCAGGGACCTTTTTTCAGAGTGTTGGAGGCATTCACTAGCTCTGCTCCTCTACTGCAGAGTCTCGCAGTTTGCCCCACAGAGAAGTCAGATGTAGTGGGCTGCAGTGCCTAAAACCCCTTCTGGATCTCATTTTAAAAAACTGATGTCACATTTTTCATCCTCTATTCCCCTGATAGCCTGACTATATAGGACATGTGCCCTCCAAATTCCTGTATCAAAAAGAGTGTGAAGTGCCACCTCCCACGGCAGAGCTTTTCACTCCCTCCCCCTGGCCAGTTACTGGAATAACACAGTAAGTTTTTTTGAGTAATCGTGTCCTTTTGCTCTAAGAAAGGAGCCAAGAAATCACCTTCCATCCCCAAAGCTAGCTGTGAATTTTTACAGTTTAATGCAGCATTTGGATTTTTGAGATCAGACAATTTTATTTCCCTCCTCCGTAATTGTGGAGTGGGCTGGTCAGTGCTGCTGTGGGAGCGATTAGAGAGGGGGAATGCAATCTCTGCAGACCTCTCCTGCCTGTGGCTGTGTGAGTGTAATGATTCATTACCAATTTGGARTCTGAACAGGCTCGCTGAACTTGGAGGCAGGCTGTCTAGCTCCCTCATCACATAAATTGAAAATATCTTTATACTCCAGTGGCACCTTCTTCTAAATGTCCTGAAATGTAAGAAAATAACATAAATCTATATTTCCAGCGATGTGGCAGGGATTTGCTAACGTTATTCTCGTGGTTGCTGCTGCTCAGGGCAGGGGTCACTGGCTCTTTTTAACCGGGGGCCTCAGAACGTTATTCTTTAGCAAAGGGTCRCATTGAAGACAGATAATGCTGCACTTTGCACACTTCTTGAGATGCTGAAAACCCAGAGTCGTTATAATGACATCCCTTACAGATAAGACACAGCTCACACCAGGCACATGCTTATAGCTGCATCTGCACCAAGGAATTTGGCAGTAGAAAGATGCCATTTCAAAGAATGCAGCTAGCAGGGAATACTGCACTGGGAATGTTTTGTAAACCTGGSCCAAAATTGTCTTAATTAGAGGTGTTCTCAGCCTGTGCTTTGCTGTGCTGAAACCAGAGGGAAGGAGGTGGAGGAGGAAGGGTTGCTGCAGAATAGGGCCTTCCTAGAGTTCTCAATTCTTATGTCACTGCTTCACCCACCCTCAGAAACTGGCATTGTGAATTAAGAGATGAAGAGAAGCAATAAAGAAAATTCAAATATCTGGGGTTTCTATTACTAACCACAGTACCACAGCCATTCCCAAGGTTTCTGCCTGGAAGCCCTGCAAGGATGAGCCATTGGTTGGGCAATGCAAGGTTTTGGTCAGACTCTGTCACCTTCCCTCCACCATCCTTTCCCCTCTCATGCATTTACAGTTTTTAGCTATCTGTTGATGTTCTTTCTGTGTTGAGTCCTTTTGGTTTGTTTATTTTCACCTCTTTCTAGRCTGTCCCCAACTCACCCCTATCTCAAGTGCCATTGGAGAGTTTATACCACTGCTAAATTATCACAGAAATCTACACTGTTCCTGTGGGATAGCTTCAAATATTATCTGCAGTCTCTGTTGGTATGCTGTCTTTATGTTTGCTGTGATAAAACAAACAGCAAGGGCACTACCACAGAATTCTTGTAATTTGGGATTAAAATGACATCTCACAACTGATACTGGGGGTGGATGAACGACCTGCTTCCATGCTGAAAAATATCAATGTTAATATCAAAACATARCCAAGGATATCCTCAGGTTTAGTCGCTCAGATTAGGATCCTTTCTTTGTTGTGACTCCTCCTCATTGCTATTCATAGGCTTTCACAGTTCAGCCCCTGCCAGGACATCAGCCTGGAGTAATGGGAAACAGCAGCAGCAGTGCTTTGTAAGGCCAGATCAAGAGACCAWGTTCTGCTCAGCTGCTGTAGCAAAAATTCCTGCTCAGAACCTCACACTGCCAGCAAGACATTGGAGCAGTTTGATTTTACCCTTAAATGGAAATTCTTTGAAGTTTAGAAGAAACTAATCTGTAACTTGTTTCAGAAAGGCAATTAAAATGGGTCGTTAAACCTGGGTGTATCAAATTCCAATTAGCATTAGCATGGACAATATAATTAAAAGGTAAATTAGCCATAATGGCATAGACTAGAACACTTCTTACAGTAACTAACGGTCAATTGAAACCATGTACTTTGGTTTTTCGGGTTGTCAGTGATAAGTTGAAAGGACAGAATAAAGCCTGTRTCCATTCATCCTGGGACAGTAATGTGTTCTGGGAAGTTAAACATGAGGAGCAGCAGTGTGCGAGCCAGCCGCCGTTAAAATCACTGGAGGAGACTAAGCAGGATTAAGCAAAGCCAAAGGAAATATTCTAGAGCTGCAAAGTTTATGGATGATTTATGGATGTGGTGATACAAACGCTATCTGTCCTACTCCAAGGTGCCAGGAGCAGCTGGGGGAGGACTTTGTTTAGGCTGAGCTGCAGTGAGCAGCCTGGGGTCAGCCCTGACCTGGTGACCTGCAAGCGTAGGTTATAACAATAATGCAATTGTGGTGATGTTCTAAGTGCAACTGAAGGACTTGGTGACCAGTAAGGTTTAGAAATCTCAGAATGTTCATTAAATAAGCAACAGAAAATGCTGCGGAAGTGTATATGTGATACACACAAATGTGGTAAAATAGCATAATTAAAATGGGGACTTTGGGGGACTTTCTCCAGGGTATTGTTTATTAACACTGGAGTGTCCTCTTCCACCAAGGGGTAAATAACACTCTCAACAGAGGCACAGATAGCAGGCTGCAACTAGCCTTGTCTCCCTGCAGCCCTTTGTGCATTGATGAAAGGCAACCACCTGGGCTTTAATAACAGAGGAAYGTTAACTTAGGCCTTACTGGCTGGTGGGGGGAGCCTGTGGTTTAGTAATTTGCTGTTAGAATTTGGAGAGATGAGCCTTGGAGGGGTAGGAGACRGTGGATAACCAGCTCATGCTCTCCACCCTGTCTGTCCATGCAGCACAGCCAAACCCGGCCCAGMAGAGCTGGAGATGTCCTCAGTCCCCTTCTCACTGACCCCTTCAATGTCCCAAAGCCTTGGCTGTGTCCTGGACTGGAGGGGAGGGCTGAAGGCTTTAAAAAGACAAAAATAGTTGAGGCATATTGGCAAGGAGAAAGCTTTTCTGGACTAGTTTCCTTTTACTGTGCTTTTGCATTGTGCAGACATACGAATGCTCCATTACAGCAGCTTTCCAGAGTATTAAAAACCATTTAGAATGCTATGTGTTAAGAAAAGCCATTTTCAGATCATCAGCTCTCACAGCGTCAGACCTCCTTTTCCATTGCTGTGTTTTTCACCATCTTAGCTTAATCTTCCTCTTCTATTAACTTTATATTGGCCAGCTGGGAACATGTACAGTCGAGGAAACAGCCACCATCAACATAAAAAGGTTAATTAAAATGATTAACCTCACCAACAATTCCCTTATGGAAAAATCCTATAGAATTTAATAGAAATGATACATTTACTATGTAGTATTTAAACTGTCAGAAAAAATTCCTTAGCAGGGAGGTAATTCCCTATTAAATTCTATAACTTCTCAGAGTATTCTCCACAGAATCTTATTGGATTAATCTGTATTAAATTCTACAGCATTTGGCATAAATTTTTCAATGCTAGTAACTTCTGAAGAGAATTTTATAGTGAYGCAGGGATGTAGGGTTTGACAAGAAGCTTTTCAGAAACAGGGAGGGTATTTTTTAGGAGTRACCTGTAACCATACAGCAGTGATGTTCTATGATTTCTAAATGCAAAAATAGGTAAAACAAAATTACATTTAATCAACCTAACATGTAAATATCGCTGCTTTTCCATCTATAAGTTAGGCTGAACTGACCCTGCCCATTGTGTAATCTGAAGTCCTTGCTCACTGGAGCTGACAGGCAGAATTAGGGGAAGAGCACACTCTAATATGTTTTTTATTCATTTGATGGAAGTGGAACTATGAAAATTCTATTAGGGACAGCTGAGAGTTTTGCTTGATTTGTCTTTGTCTTTACTCAGCTCATCTCCTTGAGCACAGTATGTTTCTCCCTATGGAGGGCTGGGAAGAGAGACAGAAGCAATTGTTATTTGGGAGTGTCACATGGATATAAAAGCTATAAAACGTTCAAGGTTTTAGTGTGCTTTGCACTTTTAAAATGTAAATGCTGGGGAAGATATCAAAATTGCTATGCAAGTCCTTTGTGAAATGTCTGCATAATGCTGAACTCCTACATCTGCTGTTTGTATAGCATTTCTTGTGATAATTTTTCTCTGTCACTTAGCTCGTGATCTTTGTAGCAGCTGTGAGCTCCTAATGACTTTCCCTCTTAGGTTCTATACTGTTATTTTTAAAGTCTGAAGTACAAAGTAATTTGGCACTTCCTCACATATCCTGGGGGGAAATCAGTTCTGTTTGGTGCAATTTCTGGGAGTCACAAAAGATTTCAATACACATCATTTCTTCCACAACTTTGTAAACTCCAAATTTTAATTTTTTTTTGTTTGTTTCAACAAAGTGTCTTTAAATGAAGAATATTTATGCTAGTGATAAAAAGGGGGTTCTCTTTTTCAGGAGGATTGTGGTTAAGCAGATACTAAAAAGGTTTACCTTGGAGATGRAAATACTTGTGAGTGATTCAGTTTGTAGGGCAGTCTCTGAAATATGTAACTGTCTAGGGGAATGGCTGCTTCTCTTCAGGGTCAAAAAAAGACCCTCCATTGCCCCATTTCAATAGCCCTGTATTTTTTTGTTGAACAGAGTAAGGGATAGGTTGGGAACTAAATAATTCCATGGGAATTAGGTATCTAACCTCCAGCCCCAACTAGACAATAATCTGCATCCCTGGCTTCATGAACACCCTGGCAAGCTTGGCATCTCTCAGCTTTATAAATATATATATATATTTATACATGGATGCAACCTTTTCTTCACTGTATCAGGGGCTGTTAATCAGTGTCCAAGCTGTGGTATTTAAAGCACTSACTGTTATCTTCAGAGATCTATTTTATTTGTATTTTACAAAAGGCATCTCTCTGCAGAGAACTAACAAAAGGTCAGTGCCAAACTTAAATGTCAGAAACCCCATTTTGAGAGGTTATAAGCAGATAARTTGTCCAGTGGTCAGAAGTCTTCTGTTGCAATATTTTTTGTTCTTAGTTCCTTACACTGCACTCTTACCTCTAAGGCATCCTGTCTCAGCTCCCCAGGGAGGGACAGAGTGGGACATGGCAGGAGATGCAGTCAGAAGGTGATGGACTGGTGGTCACAGGGGACAGGTGGCCCTCAGGGTGCTCATCTGTCCCCAAGCCTGTGGAGAGGAGTGTGACCCTGCTCCAGGGACAGCTGGCACAGCTCAGTGTAAGAGAATACAACATACAGGACAATAATGAAAGACTGTGTTGAACCCAGCAATTGTGACACTGATACTTTAAACGTGKTTTCTGTGAGCTGTTGCAAAAGGACAGAAAGCTCAGGTTTTTTTGACTGACAAATTTTCCATTTGAATAATTTTTCTGCCCAGGAAGTGCAGCGCTGTACGGCTGACATGAACATCACTGCAGAGCATTCCAACCATCCTGACAACAAGCACAAGAACAGATACATCAACATCCTGGCCTGTAAGTAAGCTCTGGTCTGAGCACAATGAATCAGCCCAAAAAGGCACTCTCCTCTTGCTGTGTGTGTGTGACTGGGACAGGCAGTGGCCCCATGTTACATTATTACACATAATAAGTAACCCTAATTAGTAATAAACATGTGAAAGTGTGACTGGGAGATCCTTTTCCTGCTAAAGGTAGTGAATGTTTTGACCTCTCCAGGGCCAGAATTTCACTCCAGYTTTTGTTTTGAAATGTTTCACAGTTTGACAGTCCAAGCACAGTTTTCAAAGTRTAAGTTTGGTATGAAATTTTGCAGAGGAATAACTGGGATAAATTGATGATCAGAGCTCTTCTGCCTGCTAACGCCTGAAAACTGGCCTGAGGGAAGTGCATGGTGGAGCAAAGAGTTTTACTGATGATTCCTGGGATTACCTTACAATCCCAAAGGTGCTAAATCTTACAGAGTGTATCTGCTGTATTTCAAACTGCTTTAGCTGTGTGTAGGATTTGGACAAATAGTGATCTTCRTAGCACAGAGCAGGCTTTGCCTGTATCCCTCTGAGAACTGCAAATCCAGACTCTGCTCTAGAATGCAAATTATCTGGGATGGCAGTGCAGTAACTTTTTCCSTATTGTTCTCTGATGTGGAGTGAATGGCAGATGCAGTAGATGCTGGTTTAGGAACAGACATGTAAARGCCACTGGTAAAAAGTTCACAATGTTCATAAACATAGCAATACATCTTGAATGCTTTTGATAGCATAGGAAGGAAATGCATGTCTAACAGATTTTTAGAAGTAATCAAGGTGCTGGCTGAGGACYAATTCCCAGACCTGTGAAAGGCTTGGTATGTGGCCTTCAGTGAGCAAAGGCATTCAGTGAGTGTGTCCCAGTTGTGGTTTTAGACATAGATGTCTGGTCCCTCTAGGCACAGAGATGTGACACTAAAGGAGAATTGAAGCACTCCAGTCTTTCTGTTGTCATTGGAGAAACCTCTCTCTCCATTGGTCCTCAAGGAAGGCAAATGAAACCAGTTTTTATGCTTCAAGTTGGCTCACATCTCATCTATGCATGAGTTGGAAGGACCACCCTGCCTAGGAGCAGGAGGACTGTGAATATTTTCTGCTTTAAGATGGAGCCAAGCATTTAGGTGAAACAAAAAGAGCAGCTAAAGATCACAACCTGAAGTGTATCCTTGTGGTGTGATCAGGGTGGTGAAGGAGTGAGGACACTCACTCAGCTCCCARAGCCAGCAGAGCTGTCTGAGCCCAGCACTGAGGGGAGGATAATGAGCTGAGCCAAGCAGAGGCAGTGTGACACAGCCCCGTGGGGTGCCCTGGCTCTCTGAATCTCACTGCTTCAAGTGATGTAGATGATCCTAGAAATTGTGCTCCTGAGGCTCCAGTGCCATTTAAAGAGAAGCTGTCCCAGCATGAGCCACGTACTTTAAGGGATGTGAAGACTGATGACCTGCGCATGAGCAGATGACAAAGAACAGATACTCCCATCTCCCTCTGGACTCCAGTGCCAGGCCAATTGTTTCTGTGTATTAGTAGGCAACCCTGATACCCAGGAAATGGGATGTTTGCCTGCAGTTCTGAACTGTGTTTCCCTRATGTTTCTCTGCTCTGTTTTTAAACCTGCAGATGATCACAGCAGGGTGAARCTAAGGCCTTTACCGGGGAAAGATTCTAAGCACAGTGACTACATTAATGCTAATTATGTCGATGTAAGTTGTTTTAATGGTTTTTATCTGCTCTACCTGTGAATCCTTCCAAAGGAGGAAGTATTGTCACTTGTGAAATAATTGCATTTTCCAACTTCACCTGTTAATTTTGCTACAAATTCCTCCCTATTCTGAATGAAAAAAGCACCTTTCTTGTTACCTCTAAAATATTAATTTTTCTGCYATGATACTGCTTTCATCTCACTTGGCATTATGGTTTTCTTTGAAGGGTTACAACAAAGCAAAAGCCTACATTGCTACCCAGGGACCTTTAAAGTCTACCTTTGAAGACTTCTGGAGGATGATTTGGGAACAAAAYACTGGAATCATTGTCATGATCACGAACCTTGTTGAAAAAGGAAGAGTAAGAGATTTTCTCATTTGTTAGCAGTCACTGCTTCTTAACACTTCCCCAAATCACCTGGGCAGAATTTGTTTTTAAATGGTTTGAGSTGACAAGTATTGATGCATAATACATAACTAACAGAACAGAGGGCTACATACCTAGCCATGATTTTTTTCAAAAAGCTCTAAACACAAATACAAAGCAGCAGCTCAGGCCCTTAGCCAACTCACCCAACTGTGTCTGTGTTCAGAGGAAATGYGATCAGTACTGGCCGACAGAGAACAGCGAGGAGTACGGCAACATCATCGTCACGCTGAAGAGCACAAAYGTCCACGCCTGCTACACCGTGCGCCGCTTCACCATCAGGAACACCAAGATGAAAAAGGTGAGCCAAGCCTTTGCTGCTCCCACCCAGGTGCCTTCTGGCTTGTACGGGATACAAGACACACCATAGCAAAACTCAGTGTTTGCATAAGGCAACCTGGAGGCCAGGTGGGTGGGAAATAAGTAAGCAAAGCCTGGATTACAAGGGGCCTGTTGTTAAGGTTTAGCYTGTATTTCTTTTTCTCAAGTGCACTGCTGCTTTGGTGTCCTTGAGGTTGCTGTTATTACCTGTTCCCACATGTATTTTTCCTCAAACTCTGTCTCCACCTAGCAGGAGGCAGAGCTGCAGGTTTGTTCTGTCAGAGTCCAGCACTTTCTCAGCTGAGCAAGCCAGAAGGACTGATGATATTTCTATGCTTCTTTTCCCTCTTCTCGCTCTTGTCTGTGTGCACCCTTGGCACACAGGGTCAGAAAGGGAACCCCAAAGGGCGGCAGAACGAGAGGACGGTCATTCAGTACCACTACACGCAGTGGCCRGACATGGGGGTGCCCGAGTACGCTCTGCCCGTGCTCACCTTCGTCAGGAGATCCTCRGCAGCCAGAACCCCGGACATGGGACCAGTGGTGGTGCACTGCAGGTACGATGGCTGTGACAGCTCCCATGGCAAGCACAGCTAAAGCTCAGTTAAGACAAACTGTGGGTTACTAACACAGGAGGAGCGTGCCAGCCCCAGTGCACGTGAGCTCACTGTGCCTACATCTTAAGACAGCTCCAATGCAGAAGCTTCCCAGCTGACACAGGGGTTTGCTCATGCCATGATACTGAACTGCTGAATTGCAGTGATGTGGTTGGGAAGCTCCTTGGTCAAAGCTTGTTTGTAGCTTGCCTGTTCACTGCTGGGAACCAACAGTGTGGATACACGGACACCTGGGCATGCAAACATCACTGACCCACCAGCATTTGCAGTCAGAGCAATAGGTCAGTTGATAAAACAGTTCAGGGATGTGTTCTTCATTGCTGTGTGTGAGGGGGCTGCACAGTACCCTAGCAAGGAGGAGAGGATGATGGGGATTACAGCTTCTTCCTCAGCAGAAGCTGAGAATTTCTAAAGCATTCCCATCTCTCTCAGCCCTGGACCACTCTCCTTCCCTGCAAGGAGTGCTGCCTCCACAGGATCAGCCTCTCTCATACCTTCCCATAGTGCTGGTAACCACTTGCATTTCCAGCTCCACYATGCAGTTTAGGCTTTACCTCAAGGCTGAAGCCAACCAGGACAGCCTCACAGTGACCTTGGCAATCCAGGATAGCAGCAGCTTGGCCAAGGGTAGATCTTTGTATGGCTTCATCCAGCCAGCACCAGTAACAGCAGCAGTGGGAAAAGTCGAAGTGTGAAATCCAGGGCCATGGCAGCCTCACACTCATGCTGCTGGCACAGGTGTGATGGCTTGTATTGTGTTCWGCCTCATCTTGAAGCACAGAAATAYCCACTGGTAATATTTWGAGAAAACCAAAATATTTTGCTGGGAAATTCTAATGGTTGAAGCTGGAGGAAAATGAAAGACTGTGAATAGGAGTATTTGCTTAGCTCTGTTCTACTGTTACTTYTGCATTTGCTTTCATCTGCCTGTATTTATTTCATGGGTTTCTCTTATGCTCTCTGCAGTGCTGGTGTTGGCAGAACTGGTACCTACATTGTGATAGACAGTATGCTGCAGCAGATAAAAGATAAAAGCACAGTTAATGTCCTGGGTTTCCTGAAACATATCAGGACACAGCGCAACTACCTCGTCCAGACAGAGGTAAAAATTGCAGTGGGGTTGAATTTAAAGCCTTRTTCATTTTTGTTTTGTAATCAAAAGGAGAATAGATTTTTCCAATTACAACCTTGTAAAAATTGAATATATTACTGATACGTTTCTGCAGTGGAATGTCTCTCTTTTTCTAGACCAGAAACTTCAGATTTTAACTCGTTCAGAGTTGTTTGTGCTACATTTATAAATGTTTATGCTGAATTTGGCAGTATTTGCATGGGTGGCTTGTTTTGCACACCCTTTCCTTCAGTGTGCAACACCCCTCAGACAAAGCCAGCTGTTTGGGTTATCCTTMGTGTTTACCTGACATGCTGATGCTTTTCTAGGAGCAGTACATTTTTATTCATGATGCCTTGTTGGAAGCCATCCTCGGGAAGGAGACTGAAGTATCTGCCAACCAGCTGCATAGTTATGTTAACAGCATCCTCATACCTGGCATAGGAGGGAAGACACGACTAGAAAAACAGTTCAAGGTAAGTCTTAATCACTGCCATCCAGAGGGACCTAATTTTCCTACACTCTTTTATATGGCCTGTCRTCACTGTCAGTTGTCATGGCTAATGAACCAAACCAGAACATTTGATTAGCACAGCACAACATCTTGAGAAGTTCAGTTCTCTGCAGTCTTAGCTACACTGCTGCTCATGCTCTTTAGTCAGAGGTGACAAGAGGGACATTGACTGGACTGTGCTGCTGGTCTCCCTGTTCCCAAGGGGGCTTGGATGTTCCCAAGTCTGTGGTTAGCTTGGCTGGGAGTCTTCCTCCAAACTCTGGCTCTCACGCACATAGATACAGGGAAAGACAGGAGATGAGCTCTTTGCACCATCTCCTGTTTCATCACTGTAGAGAAAGGGCTACAAATGTTTTAAGATTAGGAAACACAAAATGCCTTTCTCATTTTTTGGGGTTATGGAAAAGCCTCCCAGCTRGAAGGGGCCTRTRTGCTCTGTTCCCACATTGTTACACTCATTGCTAATCACAACACTTGCTGCWTTTCCTGTTATGTCATAGCTGCTTTCTTCCTGGCCAAAGTAATTTTTGGTTTTTTGCCCAGATCTCTTATCTGAAACCCAAGATTTTCTGATCGCAGTTTATTTGAATACATTGTAAAATATTTTGTGAGAGGTTGTATCATAGAGAGATTATTCATGACATCTGTTTTCACAGCTAAACTCACTCAGTTAATAACTACCCAATAACTACCCAAAGAACGGAAGCAGTTAAATTACACCAGGTGCCAAACTATTAAAAAAAATGAACAGGCTCTTCTCTGAATTCACTTGTAGGAATCTCAGGATTTCTCCATCACTCAAGATATTCCAGATGTTTAATTACTGAATTAAAAAAACAAGCACAAGCACACGCACATGCTCAAAAGGCGTGGGAGAAAAAGATACCTTRTTTTAAAAAATGCTGCACTTTTATGCACGATGCTAAATTATATGTATAAATTATATGTTTTCTGATGACTCRTGGCRAAGTTTGAAAGCGCTAAGTGTCATWTTCAGAAATTACTTTCTCTGACAACATTGCAGAGTTATTTAGAAATCCCATAACTTCTAATGGGGCTTATGCCAGTGCATAGATGAGTTGAGTGCTGTCTTGTTTAGAGTGCATTTCTAACTGGGATGTGACCAGCAACAGTTATTAGATCTTTCTCTTTGTTTCTGCTGCTGCCACAGAYCTGGCAGAAAATAACTTGTGCTCATGCCCCAGTACAGCAATTTCCATTCAACCACCTTAGAGTGAAATGACACTGAGTGACGAGGTGTGAGTGCAGGAGATGTGAAAGCCACCTTTACTCTCTTCGCTCTGGCAGAGTTTCCCCATGCACTGGGGGAATATTCAAACACAAATCTGCCTTTCTTTGTGCCTCTAAGCAGCCCAGAATGAAGGCAGACCAGAGAACGTAACACATGGCCTCAGATCTCAGATGCCAGTGGAGTGGGTTCCCCAAGGCCTGGCAGAAAAAGACATTCTGCAGCAATGATCTGGCTTTTATTTTGAAAAAAAAACCCAGTATTAAAGTTTTGTTRTTGCTTTTATTCCTCAAGATCTGCTTCTGACTAAACATATCTGAAAGTCTGTGAAATATATTCTCAAAGATAATGAAATGTAGTGTTCTGTGAAAATACATTTTGATGGAACTTCATTTCAGGATGTTTCAAAGCTGAGAGCTGCAGAGATCTTTTTATCTATTAAACATGTTGTATCGAAAGGATGATTTCCACTGGAAACTTGAGTACTTTAAACAAGTTTAACAATGCAGTTTATTCTTCTAGTAATGCATCTTTGCAGGAGTTGGCAAAGAAGCCTCCTCTCTTCATTTAGAGCGCTCTGAGGACTGACTTACTACTTTATTCTCTTTCAGCTGGTTACACAGTGTAATGCAAAATACGTGGAATGCTTCAGTGCTCAGAAAGACTGCAACAAAGAGAAGAACAGGAACTCATCAGTCGTGCCATGTAAGATCACATCTTCGGTTTGATTACTGCCTAGCATAACTTTTTGTACCGAATTCTCCTGGTGTTATGCATGAAAAGGCATAGCCACTAGGAAGGGGAAATGTAATCTTTTGTTCAGCCCAAGCTGTCTTGTCTTCCAATATTACCCTGATGAAACTGAACAAAAGGAAATAGTTGCAGTGTCAGCCAGATATACTGTCCAAGTGAAATGTTAATTTGAAGTGCTTAAGCATTTGAATAATTAGGTAGGGGATAAATCTGTGGAATACTGAGAGATTACTTTGATACCAGCTCCCAGCTCTGGTGAGATCTCCCAGAGTGATTGGCACCAGTTGTTTGTAATTCAGCTACTGCACTCCATTTCAGTGTGTGAGCCGCCCCAGATTTGAGGGTATTTAGTGCCTGAGGACACAGTTTCACAGTCATTAATATGGAATCTGTGCGGGGCTGTCAAGCAGTATGAACTTGCACCAGACCAAGCACAACGTCAGTACAGGACACAGAGGACAGATGACAGCCAAGCCAGCACAAAGTAATAGTGGCACAGACACAGTCCATCAGGGAGTTTAATAAAAAGRGAAGTCATCAGAATACATCTTAAAAACAGATGGGAATAGACCAGAAATAGTCTGTATGATTTGGCCCTTTGCGTCACGCAGCTGCAGTGATTTCAGTTTGGCTTTTGGGGCCTGTCAGGGGGTTTGGGGATGATGTTGAACCCAGCCCTCAAACACAGAGAAGCATGGAGCTGCAGAAGAGCACACACACTTCTGGGAGGTTCCTCATTAGGGAAAAGGTTTGTYTCTAGAGGTTCTCTCACCCTGTGAGAGATGCAGTGCTACAGAGYGGTAAGGAAAACAAAATAAATCAGCTGGGTTTGTGTGCTGCTGGAGACAAATGGAACACTATAGACAAGAATTACCCGAAATCCCCTGTTATCACTGCATATACTGTTATTTGGTAATTCAGCCTGCTGTGAAAATCTTTGCTATAGTAAAATTTGATTCCTGAAATTACTTTGTCCTTGTGGGAATATTGTGCAACATTCTCTTTTATATCCTGTGTTAGCAGGCAGTGTTTTAACGCAGTTAAAGTGCTGGCCTGCTCCTGTGGGAGATGGGAGCTGCACACTGTTTGCTTTGTTAACGGCTGAAAAATTCTTACTTTCTGCATTGTGCCATGACCAGACTTTGATCTTTTTTTTTTTTTTTTTAATGTTATAGCTGAGCGTGCTAGAGTGGGCTTGGCACCGCTGCCTGGAATGAAGGGAACAGATTACATTAATGCCTCTTATATCATGGTGAGGAAGCCAACACCTAATTACAAAGTAAAATCAATTCTAAGGTGCTAAATACCAGATGCCTATAATTGTCYTAATTCTGTATGTAATGGCTGTGTATTAACAGATGAGATTTTAACACCTTCCCCATAATGTAAAGCTATTAACCGTGTTTTATTAAAGATTCTTGCCTAAAAAAATTAATTACAAGATGCATTTAGATGGARTGTGCATTTCCGTGAGATACAGTCAAATAAATACTGGGATTTAAAGTAAATTAAAGCAGTAGGGACTCTGTAGAATTGAAATGGAGTTAAAAAAATACAGTCTGTGTGAAAAATATTGTGAAATAAAATGAAATAGGGTCATTATATGTCCCCAGAGATTAAAGTAATGCTTTAAAAGTAGGGAAGGCAGTAAATAACTGTGTGTTTGTTTTGCTGCAAAAGGGCTACTACAGGAGTAACGAGTTCATCATAACCCAACATCCACTGCCACACACGACTAAAGATTTCTGGCGAATGATCTGGGAYCACAATGCACAGATCATTGTCATGCTGCCGGACAACCAGAGCCTGGTGAGTAGCCCGTGTCCCTCCCTTCGAGGTGCCACTGTCACAGCCCAGCTGGGCACAGYACAGGGTCACTCAGTTGCCTGCTGGGGCTGTTTTCTGGCTGAAAGCAAAGCCAGTTTTGGAGCCACCTTCTCAAACTTTGCCACAAGCTGGTTATAAAGGGATAAGTTCCATGATGTGGGGGCTTTTCTGTTGCTCTCACCTTCTGCACTCACCCCTGGACACCCAGGGCTGATGGACCACGGCGCTCACAGGAACACAGGCCCATTCTGGTGACATCTGCAAGGCTCCTGAGGGCTGCTTGGCAGCAGGCAAGCACTGAGGGCATAGAGAGGCTGGGGTTATGGGTAAGGACTTTGAGACGAGTAGAAATGCAAGGTAGGGACACCAGAATAATTGCTTGTTTGCCTGCAAGCTTAAGCCTCAGGCTGTGCAAGGCTATGGCTGTGCAAGGCCTCGCATGCCGTTTTTAATGAAAGTAAAAAGCAAACAAGGATGTTAATTTAAGTGGAAATAATGAGTCAGACAGAGAGAGAGAATAAGGAGACACAGGTGAAGTGCTAATCACTACTTCCAGATTTACTAGCACGTCTCAAGAGGGCGTGTTGAAAAGGATTAAGAACTAAACGGTTCGTTTTTTCATGCACGCATCACTGAGGTGAATAGACAATTGTAGCTGAAAGTGGAAGAGAAACCACCTTCATTACAGCAGGAAAATAGCAGTCATGAGGGGCTACTAAAGAGGCAGCAGTCAATATGCTGCTTGTGTGTGGGGATGAAAGGGATTGCAGCACTGCAAGGAGTGCTCAGAGACATTCGATCGAATGAGAAAGCACTAATGAAATGAAAGTGTGTCAGGTGGAAATGAAGAGGCTGATCTTGTCCTCCCAAGTACATGAAATTGCTCTGCAGAACAATAGTGATTGAAGGAGGAACACTGGGCTTGGCCACATCCCTGCTGGATGGAGAATGGCCAGCAAGGCAGTGGCATCTCAGCCTTGGCCCAGTGGTCAGTGTGTGATGTGTTGGCTGGCAAGGAGGGGTGGCACAGGACCCAGGCAGTACCAAGGTGCTGCATGTGCAATGCCAAAGGACAAGACAATAATRGAAGGTACCTGCTGCATGAGGACCTGTGGTGGCAGGACAGATCCCTTCTCTGATATCACTCAGTGATATCACTCTGCTTCCCAGTGCCTCTGCTTATTGAGGGTAGAATTGTAAGGACTTAGGATCTTAAGTCACATTTTCAGCATGAACACTGACAGCCAAATCTCAACAGTATCTTGCCTGTCTTGTGCATCAAAGCTGCAGACCCACAAAAACACACCTGGTCCTAGAGGGATGTGCATGGCCTCAGCAGACATTGGTTCATAGCTTATGTTTGCTCATGACTGAGAGATGGGATGTCCAGAGACACAGGTTTGCTCTTTGCACGAGGCCAGGGCAACTTCTGTGCTCTTGCTGCAAGGACATAGACCTCTGAAGCCAGGAGAAGAAACAGACTTTGCATGTATGTGGTGACAGACCATAATTTCCTTTCTCTGCRGCAAATTAGGAATTCACAGTTATTTTTTAAAGAACAGCTTTGACAGGATGTTACCTACATCCTGTCAGGCTACTTCAGCACCGAGTTTCACAGTCTCACTGAGATTTTACAGTGTCCCTTCAGTAGAGGTGTTTTGCTGGAGAACTTGCATTAAGTTTAGCCAGTGTTTTTTTCAAGGCTAAGAATATTTGGGTTTCTCTCTTCCTCTTCACTCCTCCACTCGCTCCTAAAAATTCAAGCCCTACATAAGTATCCATCAATCTTCTACCTGGGCCTGATCCACAGACCCTGAGTTTTGGATTAGACCACAATAAACACAAATTAAAAATAACAAGTCATTAATTTTTAAAGGTCAATGATTTTTTTTAAACAAGTCCCTGACTTTCAAACAAAGCTGTGGAGGCAGGAGGTCATAAAGCCTGGGATACAGTACAAAGGTTAAGTATGAGTGAGCTAAGATAACCATTTCCCTATGAAACCAATTAAAAAGCAGATGTTACCTGTTAAGACACACAAAGGGAAGATCTGGCAGGTTTAACGCCTACTGTAATAGTAAATTTGTTTTAGACAAGTGGTTTTTAAAGGTCAGCTCCTGATCATCTCTATTTATCAAAYCAATTTTTTGATCCACTGGATTTTTCAATTGCACACAAGGTATCTGAAAGGCTGCAGTAGTGTGTTGCTTCCTTTCTCCAGGCAGAAGATGAGTTTGTGTACTGGCCAAGTCGTGAGGAATCCATGAACTGTGAGGCCTTTACTGTGACCCTTATCAGCAAAGACAGACTGTGCCTCTCTAATGAAGAGCAAATTATCATCCATGACTTTATCCTTGAAGCTACCCAGGTAAAGTAAACCTYCAAATGTGGGTCTCTCCTTTTCACCAAAATGATATTGCTATTTAAATACCAAAGAAGAAGAGTTCAGAAAAAGTTTTTAAAAGGATTTACTTGTAAATGCATGTGGATGCATGTTGCTCTCGGGAAAGGGATTCTTGTTGGCTCCTTCTCCCTCTCACATCTTCTACTTCCAGGTAGATTTCTCTGGCTAGTAAGACTGTAGTATTAACTGTCTGCTTTGCTTGAAAGTGAAGATTCGATTTTATCAAGGTGTATTGTCTTATTTCTGCTCACATGCATTTATAGTTTAATTGTTTGGGGGTCTTAACTAAACATGAAAATGTAACCACAATCCTTTTGAACTATAAACCTGTTTCTAGCTTGCTGTCTGGATTGCAGCTGGACTTTGCTTCAAGACATCAGTTTGCAAGTCCTTTTAAATTTGACTTGGTTGCTCTTGTTTAGCTTTTGAACCATAAGGGCTCTGAGAGAGGTTTGGTATGAGCCCTGAACTCAAATAAAAATCTTTTCTTGATTAAACATTGTGATACACTTGTATTATTTTAGGATGTTTGCTATTACAGAGATGCTGGAGCTGCGTGTAAGTCCTCTTTCTATGTATTTGGAAGAATACAGTCTCCCTTCAGTTTGCAGTGAGGCTCTYCCCTCTCTGCCTGGAGTGGAGGAAGCTGATGCCAGGCTGGTTTGTCGTTGCAGGATGACTACGTTCTGGAAGTKCGCCACTTTCAGTGTCCCAAATGGCCAAACCCCGACGCTCCCATAAGCAGTACCTTTGAACTTATCAATGTAATCAAGGAAGAGGCCTTAACGAGGGATGGCCCCACCATAGTTCATGATGAGTATGTCATCAATTTTTTCCCATTTATGTGCAGATTGTACACTCAGCTAAAAGACRCTTGTTAGGACTGATGTCCATTCCTGAATAGAGTAGAGGGGGTTTAGTGGTCCAGGGAACAAGATAAGGATATTTAAACTTCCAAGGATGAGTTTTCAGTTGGCATCTGAGGCCAAATACGTTTTGCTTAGTGTAGTTTTTATGTTGGTTATAGTCTTAGGTGGACTCAGGAGGTGAGACTGTTTGCGTTGGAAGAATTTTAAGTTCTTCTGCTCCTAGAAGTATCCCAAGTAAATCCTACAACCTGTGTCAGAACCCGGCAGGGCTTTGGTTTATATAAGGCTCTAAGCAGCATAATGTGGGCTGATGGAAACAAGTTTCAAAACAGCCCAAGCTCCCGTCTAGCAGCTCTGGTTTAGTGTGCCACATAAGACAGAACAATCTTAGCTCAGCTCACGATGAGCAGCAGAAGTGTCTTGTGACAAAGGACCCTGGTCTTCTGAGAGCAGATTTATTTTTCCACCTTCTGCTTCCCAAAAACACTCCAAGAGGCCCATATGGTGCCAGTTGGGAGGGAGGTCACTAACACAGGGCCAGCATGCCCCAACACTTGCCTCTTTTGTGGCACAGCGGTGAGCATTTTCCCATCAGCTATGCTTGAACACCCAATTATAAAGGGCAGTAATATTGCATTGAATATTACTACTTGCACACATTATAGAGCTGCAAAATACCATCATAGTGAGGCTGGAGCCTGGGTCTGACACGATCTCTTCGGAGGGATTGTTTCCAGGTGGGCAGAGCACTTCTGGAGTCGTTCTGTCCTTAAAATCCCAAGGAGGCCCAGCTTTTGTGCTGTCCTTGGAGCRAGCACCAAGCCAGCACAAACCCTGCTCTGCCTGGAGCCCCCTGTGCTGCAGCCCGTCAGATTTGACACTGCCACAAACAGAATCCGTGGGAATACCTTGGGAATCTTTGCAAAAGCCTCACAACCACGCTTTGGTGTGTCAGTGGTCAGAGCAGGCGCTGTGCTGGTGTCCCAGGAGGGCACTCGTGTCCACCGGTGCTTTCCCTGCACGTCCCCGTGTCGCTGCTGCCACAGATTTTTCCCAACTGATTCCTGCAAATGGTGCCTTGGGCTGCAGCAGGTAGTTTTTCTCCCACCACCTCCTTCTGCCTTTTTTAGCAGAGTTTAAGCTCTGTTGCYTTTCACCAGCACTGATTAATTCCAGGCTGGTTTTAATATTCATGCTTTGGGTAGTCTGAAGTGAGGTTTTGCTACTCTTGCAGTATTTAAGATTATGTTTTACAAAATTAGAACCATTATTGATTTGGGCATTTCATTGCTAGATGAAAAAAAAAAGAAAATCAAAATCGCATTCCTAGCAGTGCTGAGTCATTCTTTCTGTAAATTGCTTTTTTGGTTTATTTGTCATATTCAATGATTTTATTTTTATGCCTAATACATAATGTGGATTCGGCTTTTCATTGGAGTCTAAGCAAATGTAGCTGAAAATGAAAATTTCCCTTTGCTACATGCAACAACTATATCACATAATCCACTAATAATTACAACTGCAGATTAATTCCAAATATATGAATTTGCAGACAGCTAAATTCATGTGGTATTTAGGAAGTACATGGTGGGATGAACTTGATAACATTTTAAAAAGTTCAGAAATTACAACTTGAGACAGTTGTCAAGATTTTTAAATATAACTGCCCATGTGTAGGCAACTAGATAAAGATCTGCTGCATAATTTTCTGCAAGAAAAGTCTTCAGATTGTTGGGAACTGGAAATTACCAGCCCAAGTGAAAATGAGGCCATTAGACCCTCAGAGGCATTTAAGTGTGTCCTGTCAGGTACATGCACTGGGCACTTTGTCCACGGTCCCTGTGGATGATCAGTCACAGCCATCTCTATGGTGCTGCTGCTTCTCCTGTAGACTTTACATCCAACAGAGCAGCTCTGTTGTGATCTGAGTTCTGTTTTYCTTTTCTAGGTAAACTGAGTTTGGGTTTGCAAAAATCATACAGAATTAAGTTGTCATATGTCTTGATTTCCACAGGAATGCTGTACAAATCCTGGTGGTAATCTTGCAATACAGGATGGTGTTGCAGCACTTGCTGGTTATTTCAGTTTTCACATAAAGCTCTCCAAATGGCTTAGAGAGCAGGTCAGCACCAATGTTCCCATTTACCAGTGGGAACATTTAGACACAGACTTTCTCAAAGTCACAGAGCAGAGCCATAGCACAGGCAGGACAGGATTTCAGTCTCCTGAGTACCGAGAGGGCAGGGAAGAGTGGCCTCAGAGGCTGTTGTGTAGGATCCTTTGTTCTGTGCCTCACACCTGCACGTCCAGCTCAAGCACATCCCCAGCTTTACAGCAGTGAGGTTTCTACCTGACCAGTRTCTCAAGGATATCTCAAGGACTGAGTCATGCTCCTGACAAATAACTGCTGCTTGGGATTTTATTACTTGACAGCACAGCTCAACTCTTCAAAATCTGAATGTCTCCTGGGTGCCTGGCTCAGGGATGTTGCTTTTACCATGAATCAGACCTAGGGAAGACTTTGAGATGTGCCYGTTTACCTGTGAGCACCACACAGCCGTGTTAGTTTTGTGCAATTGTCAGATGTGAAGGAAGAGCAAAGTCTCATTACTTTCCAATTGCTCGTGTTTTGCTTGAGCTCCCACTAATGAATTTAAAATGTGCTYCACTGTAATGCAGATGCTCTCAGACCGTGTGATGTGGGAGAACTGATTTCAGTGTTACAGTCTCCAGGATGGGTATTTTAAAATGGCTCACGTTCTGCTGCTGATACAGAATTATTCTTTGTGTTGAATAGTGCAGATAACCTGAGATGACTGGTGAACCATCAAATTTCTTCTATAAATTAAAATGACAAACTATTAGCCACTACAAAACAAGCRTTTAATAGATACAAAGATGAACTACAGTAATTAAATAAGACTTYACACAACATTTTCATGATTCTGCGTCAGTGCCCAGCTGTGTTTCTGAGTAACTCCTCGTTTTGGTGTGGTTTTCCAGGTATGGAGCTGTGTCAGCGGGAACTCTATGTGCCCTTACCACTCTGTCSCAGCAGCTGGAGAATGAAAATGCTGTCGATGTTTTCCAGGTGGCAAAGATGATAAATCTTATGCGGCCTGGAGTATTTACAGACATTGTAAGTCTTTAAATGGAATATAAATAGTTTACAAGGTTTTCATCTGAGACCAAAAGCATGAACTAAAGYATGCATTGTGTATGTTATCACGCCCTACAGCATTTGCTACCAAATTTGCATTTGAACTTTCTTTTGTGTAGCTGTCATTTTTTATTAACCTCAAAGCCACACTGTAAGTCTCAGATTTGCACCTAAACTTACTTCTCATACTTTGGAGGGGCTATGGCCTCAGATTTTGTCCTGCCCTCCTGTAGTGTTTAATAGTATATCAGAAATAATATAATCTAYCCAAAACTGGAGTTTGAGTTTATAAGGATAAACTGGATGAACAGAGGTTCTGTTTCTTAGCTATGTATATGCTTCTGGAAATGAATACTCATGACCTTCTCTAGAAATGCCAAATTTAAGTGCCACTCATTTACATAYACTTAAAGGATTGAAATGAGTTGTTCTTTCTTTTTCAGGAACAGTACCAGTTTCTTTATAAGGCAATGCTAAGCTTGGTCAGCACTAAGGAAAATGGAAAYGGTCCCATGACACTGGACAAAAATGGTGCTGTGATGGCCAGTGATGAATCTGATCCCGCAGAAAGCATGGAGTCTCTTGTCTAATTGGAAACCTGAAAAGGCACTTAATTTGTAGAACTTCTGAAGACTGAGTGAACTTTTTTGAGGCCTTTTTTGCCAGACTCTAGGTTATACAATAACCCAATTACTTTTTTACACTGATAAAAGTTTTGATATTTATTTTTTGCCATTTTATGTCTTAATGGTATCCTACTGAGCATTTGCACCTCTGTTTATTTCACACAGTGAAACGCAATTTTATCTAGTTTGCACTATATGATCAGTGTTACTGCCTATAATATCCTAATACAAGACAAGCCCTGATGTGACATTCCATGACAACAAACATACGCTTTTTCTGTTTTGTTTAAATGCAGTGAAGTTTTGCTAACTACAGTGACCCTCGAATCTTAAATCTTGAATGCTAGGCCAGATGGATTCTTTCTACAACTGATACTGTACCCCTTCATACCATATTTATTATTTAATGATCATGTCACAGTTTTGGTAACGGTGTTCTGCATTCCAGTGGAGTGGATGAGCAGTGTTCATCCTTTCTTGACAAAATGTGGCAGGTGATTATTAGCTACAGTGAAGGTGTAACAGCCTTGTGGAGCTGAAACAATTATTTCTGTATTGTTTCAAATTGCTGTGTTGTACACTTRCAGGCCTGAGACTTGCTTCACATGGAATATATAAATTACGTAATATAATTATAAATTAGATGCAATTAATATGTGGGACACGGTGATAGGTTTTGGATTTACAATTTCAATGTTTCCCCATGTATTCAGGAAAATGTTGATTTTGGCTTTTAACCTGCCCTGTGATGGGAAAGTATTTTGGTTTTATTTTCATCAGAGCCAATACAGTGAGAAATCTACTAAAACCCAAAATCAGACTTGTTTTCAGCTATATTGAAGGTAGCAATATTTTACATTACTAAGCTATTCAATATTTTAAACACATCTAATTTCCTTACTATTTCTTGAATATGACCTCACACCTAATGGTATGTTACATGATGACAGGCGTTTCTTAATTTCATAACTGTTAGATGCCATTTTTACAGGTGTGTAATTTTCATACTTTAGTGCTAAAACATAAAGTACTGATCCATATTTACTGGTGAAGCAAACTAATAAAAAAAACTACCTATAAAGCTACATTCTCCCTCTTTTTTTTGCCAGACTAATTCTTTAGCATAAACCTAGCTTATTGTATTTTCCCTCCCACTCCAATAAAATGGTTTCCCCCAGATTATATAAATAATTGAATTATTGTTTGGAGCATTTAAGTTTACATCCTCACTGGCTCCCTTTTCCTTTGTATTTGGTTGCAATTCMACAAGGTCCATCCCTTTTTAACAAAAGAAGTAATCACATGCTTAATTCTCCTGAAAATTAAAGTTGTGTCCTTCATAGCTTGGCTGAGTAGGGAGGGGTTATTGAATCTGGAAAAGGAAATATGTGATTTCAGTCATCCTGACCCTTGGTGTACAGTTAAAGGCACTATCCCTTATATGTGGCATTAGTTTCTTCACTTTTAAATTTYGACTGCAGAAAAACATGCATTGTAATTTTTCAGGACTTGTCAAAATATTACAGCATCKTTTTTTCATTTAAATGTAAACCTAATAATTTCTGCCAGTCCGGTCACACTGAATACAGACATTTGGCAGGGTTCTGTATTTTCACTCACAAGGAAGCTGAATGCAAATTGCTTTAAAGGATATTGAGAGTAGGTTCAGAACCTCTCAAGGTGCAAACTGATACAGCCTCGCTGAGAGCAGAGGAGCTGTGCAAACTGGTATGTGCTACCATTTGGCCTTTTATCTTAATATGAGAAGGATTCAAAGGATTCATGGATTCATCAGCAACCTTTTACACAGTCACCTTTTACTTCTCAGTTTGTTGAATCCCTCCATACAAGCGATCCCAGTAATTGCTAATGCCAGACAATACAAGAAGCCCATGGTTTCAATAAGGAAATCCCATGTCCAGCAACAGCTAGTCCAAATAAAAAATGTGCAGAATGTTTCAAAAGCCTCTAGTTTGCATCCCCTTTGCACTGCATGGAGGTGGGGGTCAGCTGATTTCTGGCAGGAGTTAGGACTGGCTCTCCAGTCGCTACACCCCAGTAACAGAATGTTTTACATAAGTTTTCAAGGTGCTGCTGCCTGGAAGGTTTYGCTGAGCAGTTTTCTGGCCAGCTTGCATCAGCCTCTGAGGCTGCCCATGGCCCCAGTCCTGAACCTGGCTCCAGGCAATGCCAGCTGGTGGCACAAAGGGRCTGCTGAGTTGGATCAGTTCGATCTAAAGTGTTTAAGTTCCTGGGGAGGTGTAGGGGGAAGTTAGGAATTCAAACCCTGACAACTAAGTGACACAAAGATTACTGCAGGCATCAAGAGGGTTGGATTTGTTCAGTACTTTCAGGTGATTATTTTTCATTTCACTGGCATGATGGAAGATAACTGTGGTTCATGACACACTGCCTGAATACCCTTGGTTTAATCCCTTACCTTCTCACAAGTTTTAAACATGAATGAATGAAGGCTGCGGGGGTTGAACTTTGGTAGATGCTTTGGAAATCCATGCATTTGCATTGGCATTTTCCAACACCTGAAATGCTTGCTGGGGGTTCAATCCATGGGGAAATAATGTACACTGATGTTCTGTGAGTTCTCCATGGAGCATTTCGTAAGGGGGCTCGAGCTGTATGTTAAATGTTGTGCTGACAGTCAGGTAGCTAATAGATGGTAGCGATGCACGAGGCTCAAAGGGGTGAGGATGGAAATTGCTTGGGAAGGTCAGGATTAAGCAGGCAGAAGAGCCAAATCTATCCTCCTGTAAGCACCTGCAGTTCTCTCTTACATGGGTTTGCACCCTTTCCTTGCACTGAGTGTCAGAAGGAGCAATGTCTGCTCCAAGATGGGCACTGATGAGCTCTGCTGATGCTCCCACGAGCATCTGGCCAAAGTCCTGCTCTGCAAATCACCACCTTGCTTTTGGCACCCCAACCCCCCCGCTGTACCCACCTCCTGGCATTCGGTCAGGATGTCTTTCAAACATCAAAGGTTCCCAAACAATTGCAGGGTTGCAAATTAAGAGAACCTGAGAACRTTCCTATATCACTGCAAAGTGTGGTCCTCAGCACCAGCCCTGAGAAATAAGGAAGGGAAGGACTGAAGCACATGTGTATGTCTGCATTTAGAAAATACCATTTCTCCATGTCTTTCATGTGTGCTGCACCTGCAGACTGTGTCAAAGACATGAACTGTGTGTTGAGCCCATGAGAGCAGCCAAGCATTCCAGGTGGGAATGCTTGGAAAGCTTCTGTCTCATGTTAACATCTGAAATAGGTGGCAGGATCAGAATACCCCTGATTCCTCCAGACAGCCCTGTGTGTGAGCTTGGCTTTGGTAGGAAGCTCTGGGAGAGCCAGTGGGACTGCTCAGGGGTGCAGGCTAAGCACTGAATCTTCAGCACGATCAAGGTCTAAAGAATATTCATTYTAAAGAACATTTGTCCTCAATATTTCAGTGTCTGTTTCCAACCACTAATTTAGAAACAGGGAAAAAGAAAAATCCAAACCCTTTAAACTATTTCTTGTAAATGACTGTTTCTSTACTGTGGGTCTGTTCTAGGTTATGTTCTAGGAGTCATTTACAGGATCTGCAAAATTTCAGTTGTTTTTCCACTTTCTGACTGCTCGAATTGCTTGAACATAGAGTGATACATTGGAACATTAGGAGAAGAATCTTTATGATACAGCACAACTGCCTTCTCATTAYCTTTTTTAAAGCTGATGTATTTTATTTAAAAGCTAAAAAATATAGATATCAATTCTACCAAAGATACACGCTACTAATTCTCAGCAAAACAAAACCAACTTAATTTAAAAAAAAATGAAATGTAGTTGTCTTAAAGATTTAGCAGTCTTTCTCAAATTCATGTCTTTTGACATCAGATCTTGTGTTCCAAAGTTTATGTTCAAATGGTGCCAGTGAATTTTTATATGAAGGGAAAATGCCTATTTGTTTGCATTGCTTTTCTTCTTTTTCTTTTTCTCTTTTTCAGATGTAATTCACTGTTACCCCTTTGCTCTTCTTCTCTTTGTTGCCATTCTAACAATGTGAACTACATTGGCTTTACTTATCAAAGGAGAAGGAATGCAAAAATAAGGAAAGAGAGGAACTGTAATAAAGAGATTTGGCCTCTACTTTGTCTTAGCTGTTAAACTGTTTTTAGTGTTTTTGTTAACTATTTGCAAAGGGAAGCATTTTCTACAGAGGATAATTAATTTCAAGAAAAATGTCTTGAGTTTTAAGAATAAACGTCTCCAAAAGAGGAGATAGTCAATTTTATACAATGTCACAACTCTCCAACATTTGGGGTAGTGACTTTTTTTTGTTTTGTTAGAACACTTGAGACTAGCAAGCAGCCATTGTTTCTAAAGACCGAAGCATTCATGTGTACTCCTGTTTTCTTTTCCTTCATTTTTAAAATAGCAAAGTCATTAAAACTGTAAATATTTTGTTGCTTGGATAAGCATCTTCTGGGAACTTTGTATCTATGGTATATAATCATAGAATTTTATATTTTCATATAAAGCTAATTTTTTTCTAGTTTCACCTCCTTCCTAGTTCTGTGGTGGCTATGTGAATACAAACCTTCTGTGTTTCAAGGTAGTGAGACACCATCATCACACTCCAAAAAAGATTTCCACACATGTCATTTCTTTGGGGCAGTGATTGTGAAAGTTGGATATTTTTTTTKGATTCCATTGTCAGTGTGTGCAATAGGAATTAGACTTAGCCAGTCACTGGATACGTTTGTCTCATTGATCCATTCAGAAAAAAAAAATAAAAATGTGGTGTTTGGTTTGGGGAAGGGTGGGAGGGAGTATTTTGAGGGAGATTTTTTTGTTTGTTTTTTGTTTTTGGGGTTTTTTTGTAACTTGAAGAATCTTCTTTTTGTTATGTTAAACTATATCAAATCATTCTATTATAGTGTTATTTAATATGTAAATTGTATTGCTATACATAAAATAAAGTATGGTTTTTGATGTATTTACAGACTTCTTCCTTATTTGCATCAGATACACRTAAGGAACAGATGCAGGAGTCAGTATTTCATTGTCCCAGGCATGCAGAAAGAATGATGAGATCCAAGGCCTGCTTTAATTAGATCTCAAATTTCCAAGCAGTACTCAGCTGGGAACTGTCAGTGACAGTGGAGTTCACCCTTCCTTTCTTAATTGTCTCCAGCTATTAGAGAGCTGCCAGTAAATAACCCCTTCTCTCTCCATCAGTGCTCCTTCCCAGACAATYGTGACCCATCAAAATCCCTTTTGGAAGGGGCTGTCTCCATTCTGAACAGAGCCTCACATCCTGAGCTTCCTTGCCAGCTCCTTTGACATGCCTTTCCCTYGATCTAGCTCTGGTTTACCAGCCTGAGGAGCAGGGACTTCCACCAAGCCACCATCACCTGATTTACTGTGATCAATGGCATCTGCTCACTAACCCCAGCACTGTGGCAGGAAAAACAAAAGTCTTATTCCCATCTCAGACAGACTGAGGAGTACAGATGTTCCAAACTGAGAGACAAGGCAGCAAATATTCCCCATGGAGTGCATTAACAGTCACACCTCACTGCTGCTGCAGCCAGGAGCTGGCACTGAGGTGGGCACACGTGATGCCATCGATGCCCTCGGTGTTTCACAACAAATCCCCAGCAGCTCTGCATGCCACCTCCCGTTCTCGTTCTGGGCTCAGGGCTGTGTTACCTTTGTTGTTGTTCCTGGGGAGAAACCACTTGGGTTTGGGGACAGATTCTTGTTGCAATCTGCTGCTGGCACAGCGGCTGTCCAGGCTGGCAGAGCCTTCAGAAAACAGCAACACTCAGCCTCCCGAGCAGCACCTGCACAGGGACAAAAACCATCAATAACTCAAACCGCTTGTTGATGTAAAATTGCTGGTTAAATCAATACACTCACCACATCTGCTGCCTTCTCTTTGCTGCATTCTCACCTGTAAGGTCCGTGTTCTTGTTGATTGGGAGGAAGAGGGAGGCTGGGATCCTGGATGTGGTCTGTGATCAGTGGGAGCCTGGAATGTTGGATGGGGTCTGTGATCAGTGGGAGCCTGGGATCCTGGATGGGGTCTGTGATCAGTGGGAGCCTGGAATGTTGGATGGGGTCTGTGATCAGTGAGAGCCTGGGATGCTGGATGGGGTCTGTGATCAGTGGGAGCCTGGAATGCTGGATGGGGTCTGTGATCAGTGGGAGCCTGGAGTGCTGGATGGGGTCTGTGATCAGTGAGAGCCTGGGATCCTGGATGGGTCTGTGATCAGTGGGACACTGCAGCACAGCCTGATGAGCCCTGCCAAGCCCCTGCCCCACAGCCCCTTCCTCATGCTGCACCCCAGCAGCAGCYGGACACCATCCCACCAGCAGGTCCTGCTGCCTCATGGGTGAGCCAYGCCTGTTCTGGGGGATGCTCCAGTGGCCAGCAGAGCCCAGTGCCCTCTGTAACTATTCCAGGCCAGCAGCAGGCACCCAAGGAAGGTTCCTCTGCCCAGCTTGGCTGCCTCAGCTCCACGGAGAAGACAGCAGCCCCTGCACRCACAGGTAGGTGGGTACACAGAACTTCATAGCAACAATGTGGGAAAATTGTTTTTAAATATAAAATCCTGTTTGTCTGTGAAGGATAGAGCTGATGGCAAGCTGAACACAAACAAACCCCACCTGCTGCAGGGTAGACAAGTACAGGTCTGGCAGGCGTACCCTGGGACCGAGTAAGGACAACTCACAGTCTGCTCACAGCATGGTTACAATCCTCTCATTTTGGGAAGGAAGAACCAGACTGAAGACAGGAGAGCAACAGGAATGGTCAGTGAAAATCCTCTGAGCAAAGACAGGATGAACTGGGACATTGCCTGGTGAAATGGGAGAGCCTGGAAGAGGCAGGAACAGAGAGGCTATGGGACTTGTCTGCTGATACATAAATCACCACTCCTGAAGAAAGGGTGTAACTCTTCCTACACCTTTGATAGATATGACAAAAACCAGAGTTTGACAAGCCACAAGGAAGGTAGGGATCAGGCAGTGGAAACAYGACCTGGGGCAGTGATGGAACAAGAAAAAGATTTCTCTGTAGCAGTTACAGAAATCAGAACACCCCAAGGCAGCCCCTTAAATGACAAAACAGCATTTTCACTAGACAGCAGCAGCTCCAAGGTGCTGCCAGCCAGGTCATCATTGCACAGACAACAAACAGGACAGAGCTCCCTGCACTGCCAAGGTCATGAAGCATTTGCTTCAGGAGGCTCTGGTCCTCCTGAGCCCTCTTGGTGAGCAAGAGACAGGAGTTTGAGAGAAAAGGCAAAGCCTTGGAGACAGAACTCAGATTCCATGCCTGGGAATGCACAGGGAAGAGGCCTGGCTGGGACCTATATCAAGTGGAAAGATGTAGTGAGTAGTTCATTAATACTCTGGCAACAGAGATATGATTTACCAGCACTTCCCACTTCTAACAATATGTCTGAATTAATTGGTGGTATCAGGAGATCCCAACTTCTTCTGTAATAAATAGCTAACGAGTTTAGCCTTTAAGGCTTCCAGAGGCTGCTAGCAGTCATGCTAAGCAGGCACAAATAATAGCAGCATTTTTATTAAATGGATTCAAATGCCAGAAGGTATATTTTCAAGACCTTTTACAACATAAAAATAATTTTGATCAATGGCTTGGTCCCAGTTCTATTACTTAGCCACTTGAAACACCACAAAGTGCTTCCTGCACTGACGTGTCACCCCCACCTGCTGGCAGCCACCTTATTGATCACTGGTGATTTCTGCTCTCCTTTGCTGCCAATCAATGGTTTTGATGTCTTTCTGACTTTGTAATGCTTTAAGAAGCAACAYTTCACAAAGCAATCTTTCCTGACACTGTGTTCAATTAATCTGACAGTCACTGGGCTTGCTTTTCTTTTCTAAAGTTGTTATCTTCCTTATGTCTTGAAATCCTTGTTTAGGAGTTGACGCCTGCTTCACTGGYGTTTTATGCCATGGTTTTGAATTTTGAAAAGATTCTGCATTTCAGTGCCATGTCTTTTATGGGAGCCGTTTCCAATATTTCACATTTCCCTGTCTCTGTGTCTGTGAGCCATGCTTTCTGCACAGCTCATCATTTCTGTCACTCCCAAATTCAAACCCTGTTGGTCCTGTGTCCCATATCACAGGGTATCCTTGCACTRCATCTAATCATAAATACTTTGTTCCTTTGTCTAAGGAGCTGCTGCAAGACAGAGAGATTCTGGGTCAACATCAGAAGAAGAAAGGCAAAAGGTAGTGTCTTTTGTCTTGGGAGAAGGCATTACTGGCTGGAAGCCCAAGGCTCAATATAGGAAATGTGGCACAGCCCCCATCAGCTGTTTTGGTAGATTTTGTGTTCTAAAATGACGCCCCATCTGCAAGATGAGAGCAGCAGGCTTTGACTGCTCAGGCAGGAAATAAGACAGAGGCAACAAAGGGAACCTCCAAATAAACCCCAGATACCAMATAAATCTAGTACAGACTCTTTAAAAGTATTTTCACATCCTAATAGAGAAATAGTGGCTTCTCAGCCATGCATCACACAGACCTCTCCTAACACAAGATTCTGTAGGTCAGCCCAGAGCTTTGAGGTGCTGCAGTCTCCTTTCCATGAGAGGGAAGGCTCTGATCCTTTTCAGTTTCTTGCTGAGAAGGAAAAGCAAAGGGACAGCTGATGAGCTTGATTGCAGCAYAAAATGAGATCATTAGTCTTCTCTCAGCCAGTGCATGGGAGGGAAATTATGATCYCTCAAGGAAAGCCTGGCTGTTTTTTCTCTGCTGAGGGTTCCTGTGTGGTGCATAAGAAGGATGGAAAGGGGGTGTCCTGCATGTACTACATAAATGAGCATTTTTCTGTAACAAGGGGTTTATCATGTTTCATCAGCAGATGATCAAGAAGAACAGAAAACTGTAGAAAAACAATAAATTGAGACCTTCATTACATGCAGCCTGATGGGACCATTAGCACTGCATTGCTTCACCCTCCTAACAGGCTCAAATCATTATCTTCAGTGGTATTGGCTCAGTGTCAGAACTGTTGGACAAACTCTAAGTTTGATTAAAATATCATTTAATGTAATTTAAATTATATATAATTTAGCTCATGAAGCTGAATACATCGTGACTGTGACCAAAAGTGGCTTGTAGCTGTAATATACGTAGCTGTATAAAAATGGTGACACAGAATAAAAGGGTACACTTTATTTATCTAGGTACAGAAAGGTTATCACACTTTGCAACTAGCAAGGAATGTCCTTAATGGTGCTTAATACGAGACTTCAAGCTGAAAAAACACCATTATTGGACTGGAGTGGAATCACAAAAACTCTTAAAGGTTCAGTACCTTAGGTTATGAAAGGCTCTGCCTTCTGAATTTTAGTGCTTTAAATAAGCTTCCTTATAACTTAAATCCAATTTTCTAGATAGCCTCTTACTGTGAGCCTGTTAGACATATGTTATGCCTTTGCCTGAAAGTCTCCCAGTGACCTGTAAATTGATTGCAGCCTGTGAAATTGGCCATAAGTAAAGCTTTGCACCTTTTTTTTCCCTCCCCTGTTTCCTGACATAAAAAGGATACAGGTGGCTTGTTTACTCTCAGGCTATAGATCCTATATGGACTTCAGAAGCACTATTGACCTCCTAGCAGTGTGTATTAGGAAGAATAACTGATTCAAACTAACCTGGCCAGATGAGCAGAGCCCTGTCACCGCACTATTTCCTCTATTTGTCAAAATTATCCTGCAATTTCTCCAGCCTGAGCCATGGGTGCCTGATCAGCCAGGGCTCAGCACCTTCCAGTCCCCAGTGATGATCAATGACTGCTCTTTGATTCATCAGCTTCAAYAGTTTCTGAAACACCTTGTTGTGCTGGTAGCCACCACGAAGATAAGGTATGTAACTGCCAAAAAAAGATATTAAGCTGGAATTCTGTCACATAAAAGGTAGGACAAAAAAATAGAATAAGCTCCAAAATGACAAGCACAAAGAACATGGTGATTTAATATAGATGACATAAAGCTGCTCAAATTACACCCAAGTTCTTAAATAAGGAATGSTAGCACACCCCCACTTTTCATGTCCTTATTTCTTTCTGATTTGATGCCCCTGTCACTGCATGTAGCTGGGTGACACAAGATGATAAAGCAAATTTTGCAAATGGCCACAAAGTCACAGACACATGGCAAAAAATTCTGACCCAGTCCAATGCCCTTCTAGAGGTTTCCAGTTTGTTCACAAAATTATTTTGGGGCGGTGGCATCCCCACAGACTTTGAGCCAGATCAGGAAAGTCCATCCTCTCACAAATGGCYTAGAACCCCCCACTTCAGGTGCTTTGAGCAAATACTTGTTATTACCAGGCATTTAATGACAGCCMCAGCAATGAACAGCCCTGAGCAGGGCTGGTGTCTTCTGGGCACACAGCCACCCCTGCCCAATGTTTCTGCTTGAATCATGTCTCACCCTCTTTTCTTCCTCAGACCATGGAGTGGTCCCAACTCAAAACAGAGAGCAAAGTCTCATTATGTCATTTCCTTCTGAGTAAGTCCARAAAGCATGTCCCAAAAAGGTATTATTAACTTTGGCAATTGGATTCTTTGCCTTTTGGAGTTCTTATTCCACATTTTGACTGCACTTCAATATTTATTGATTTTCCTGTGCCACCTTTCGGCATCCTTCCTAAGCAGCATGATGCATTAACTTTTCATATGATGAATTTTCCCATTTGGTTCTGTACTCTGAAATACACCCATCTCTGAATGAGATTTCAACACTCTGCATTGCTGATTTTCAGCTGCATGCCATAGCCCTAATTTTTCATAGGCTGGGAACACCAAAAGGGCCCTCTAAACCCAGAGGTCTTGCTTTTAACACAATCAAAGCTGTATTGGGGGGAAGGAGAGCCTTTATAGTTTTACACTAGTTCCAACAATAAAGTTATTAAAGCTATTTTCCTGCAAGAAAGCTACCTGATGATGATATTGTTCCTGCCTTTTAAACTAATTTTATTTTAGTATGGTGCACTTGCAGGCATCATAAYCCTATTGTTGCATGTTATTCCTGGTATAATGACTGAAAATGCTATTGCTTGAGAGAAGGGGTTTGTTCTGCTTTTTGTGGGTTCAGGGATTTCTCWGTTTAATTTTATCTCCTGCTATAAYATCAGAAGATAAGCCAATTTATTCACTAAAAAACTTTCCTATCCATTGCTTTGTTGACTTCAGTTTCCATAGAAGGGTACAAGGTGCTTTTGCAAAGCAATATGGAGAAARATCTGCAGTTATTCCAGGCAGGATGCACCCACACAGCTAAGGGTCTGTCCCAGCCATAGTACAGAGCAGGAATTACCTTTATAGTTCAACTTCTTCTCATAGGAGAGGAATATACACATATACAYATATATACCTATATATCTGTAAATTTATATTACCAGATCCTCCATGTTGGGTTTGGAAAATTGCGTCATTAAATCCACATCCCCTCTGGGGTGGCACCTCTGGGGACATCCCAGACTTCGTCACTGGAATGGCAGCAAACTTCCAAATAAAGGATTCCCTTATTTTTATTCATAACTACTTAATGGATTTTGTAAAATTATTTTCACTGTGTGTGAAGCAGGATGGGGTTTGGTTTCACCATGCCATTACAACTATTACAGCTCACACTATAGCCCAAAAGCACTATTTTGAGTACCAGACTTGAGGTAATCCAGGAAGTAATGAGCTTCAGGAGAGTGGAATTTTAGCCTTCCTGCAATTATGATGTTTGTGTTAAGCACACAAACTCTGAAGTCTTTCTCAGACACCCACATGAACCTGAGATCCCAGGTGGGTAYGAGGTTCTTAAGTGACCAGGCTGGCACAGGACGACACTGTGCCCCTCAGACACCCAGCTCTGTATCTACAGTTGGGGATGCCACTTGATTGAYATGGAGGGTGACTTCAGAGGATGTCACTTCATGTGACTCAGCTGGCTTGCACAGCTTTCCATGCTCTGAGATAACAAACCCTTTCTCCCCAAAACCATCATTGCCTCTGCCCCGCCAAAACCTGAGTTTCCCAATAATACAACACCAGAGGAGAAATACATCTCCCTCTCCTCATAGGTGAGCTCCTGCTGACATATTTCCTATTTACAGAAGGACCTTGGAAGCCATAAGCAAGTGCTTAAAGACAAAAGAGCATTTAAAAAGGGATCTCATGGCCCATAATGGCCATGTTTTGTATTAAACTTCCTTTTATATTTAATAGGAATTAATAGGTATTTTCACAAATAGGTCGCAATTGTTATAGGTGATTACAGAGTTCAGCAGGTTGATTATTACTGCAATAGAGCATTATCTGCTGATGAGCTTGTAACCCATGTTATCCTTATCTGCTAGATGCTCATATTATCTATTAATAATTTATAAACTAACCTCATAAGGCTGTGGTATCATCTACAACAGATTACAGCAAAACCAGGCAGGACTCAGGCACTAAAAAGTTTCTCTGTGCAGCTAATCCTAGCTTCACTATGTGTTCCTCGTTTGAATTTTATCAGACACTCTTGATATTCTCCTGCTCAGGGTGTAGTTATCAATAATCCATGTCCTGTGTTTTCCCACATGGCAACTGATGCCTGTAGCAGAAGTTCAGCTCTTGCCGTTGTATTGGTACAGGCAGGTTTGGGAACAGGACCAAGAGTTTGCTAACAATCTTCAGATTGAGCAGAGCTCACAGGCTTGTGTAGGGTCTGAATGCAGCAGCAAGACCACAGTGACAGCCGTCCCGAGCTGTTCCTTCAATCTTCCTTTCACAGGAATTCTGTCTAATGTCTGAGGATACAGCTTCACCGGTGCACTAAACTGTGCTTCCCCTCTGGGSCATGTTCTTCATAGATTTATTTCACTAAAATGGTCACAGCACAAAGTGCTATGCCTACAAGCAGAAGCACTTGCTGTAAAATGGATGGAGAAATTCCCAGAGGACTGGGAATGGTTATTTTCCTGATTTGTGTGTACAGAAGAGGAAAAAGCTTGGAGAAAAAAAGTGGTGTATGCTCAAGTCTTCAATTTTTCACAACAGTCACTTTCCAGTGCTATCTAAATAGCAAGTCAACCTCTTTTTTAACAAAATCCTCGGCACTTGAATGTTTTCTGCCAATCCTCCCTCACAAGGTGGCATGAGAACACTGACAGCCGCGAGTGCTCAGATGCAGGATCTGGCTTTGTGAAAATGAATAGCAAAGCTGGAAAGAGTAGGTTCTTCACAAAAAGAGTAGTACAGTCATCTACGGTGCACACATGCTCATTAAAATCCGTCGTTCTGAATTCATGACAGCACACCTTTCCTTGGAGCCCCTTCAGGCAACAGACACTCTCAGGACATCCAGGAAGAGCAGCTGGTCTGGGCAGACTCTCACGGCAAAAATCTGGGCTTTACTGAAGCCATGRGCAAAGTTCATTTTGACTTTAGCAGAGCCAAGGTTTTTCTGTCACTTTATCACTAAATTTCTTGGCTTTCACCATTAYGGCATATTTTCCTGAGCAATTTTAGGCAGACCTATTTCAGTCTTCTGACAAAGATATTTATGATGAATAGTAATTATTCTGTTGTAGTAGTATCCTGGGAYCTTAGCTGTGGACCCATGTGCATCCACAGCAGCAGTGTGTGCATGCATAATAAAGAGACAGGTTGGCTCTTTATTTATGTATGGTGCTCTTTACCTTTTCCTCAGACATTTACATGAAGGAAATTAAACCAAGAAGTAAACACAAAGATGTGGATACAATCTCTGATTTGGGATATGCCTGGTCTACAAGATTGTCAAAGCTGGTAAGAATTAATGTCTGCTACTCTTTGTCACCTTCCCTGGGTATACTCTATTGTCCCTTCTTAAAAACAGCACAGTCTGAATATTCCTACACTCTCAGTAATACTGATTTTTCAGCCTGTTTTATGCTGGGAAAATCCATCTGGAACATCACTGGTGTCATGGCAAACAGATCACAGTCCTGCACCCTGACTGCAAATGGATGGTTCTTGAGAAAGAACTCCCACGATGTGACCTCATTTTTCCATAAATGGGACTTTGCAGAACATTTGTATAGTTCACAATGAATGATGCCATTTCTAATTTATTGTTTCCACTGAGATTAATCCGATCTTCAACATATATTTTTGCCCACGAAGTAGCCAGTAATCTAACTGCCTTTTAAAAATCTTACTCAAAGTAAACAATTTTCCCAAGCCGCATTTATTGTAACTCCCAGTCTTGTGGCAGTGAGATCTTTCCTGTCTCTCTTCCTCCTCACCCCCATATCATGCTGAGTCATTTTCTAAGATTAATCCATTTGCTTTTCTATGAGCAATGAATGAAATCTAAAGTGAATGAAATCTAAACATAGACTACACCAGGTAGATGTTGAGAAGGAAGGCATATGTTATCATAACTTTCCAGCCTTGCAGGAGTTGTATTTCTCCACAGTCCTGCAAGCATATGCAATGAGACCGCACAAAGAAAGAAAAACTCAAAATAAACCGTAAGGCAAAAGAAAAATTCCTTTCCCCTTAGATGGTTATTTCCTTTCCAGTCTATTCTAAACACTGGCAATTAATTGAAAATGATCCTTAACTGGCAGAGATTACCTTGTGGTGATGAACCTTGCTACCTTCAGCATGCTGTGTGGGATTTAGCCAGGTCATGCTTTCATGACCTTTCCTACAAGTAACACACATTTTCTCACACATGAAGAGAGATTAATATCCATTTCTACACTTGCTTATGTGTCTTGTAGTGTAGATACAACAGTCCCTTCTCAGAATCTGTAACAGTCTAAGACAATTCAAATTCTATAAAACTTACAGACCATGTTTTTCAAATATAACTGGGGAAGCATAATTTGAATCAGCCCTGTTTGATTATTCCAGTTGACACAATGTGCAAAAAGGTATCACAAATTATTTTGAGAGATTAACCAATTACTGAGAGCCATTTCCAGAGAGGAAATTTAGAGCATCTCAGTAACGGCTTGATTTATACACCAGTCATATTTTAGCAACAGATCATTTGATTGCTTATATAAACTGGTTTCATTCCACTTGCTCTAAATACAGAAAAATACTAAGTAGATAAGCAGCTCTAAGAACAACAGAACCAAGGAGTCTGGTTTCCTATAGATTTGAGTTGGTAGAGAAAAAATTTACATGGACCCTCAAATATCTTACAAACTTAGTAAGCTCTTAGTAAGCTCAAATATCGTAATAAGCTTTCCTTAGTACTTTTCTTTTTCTCTGAATAGCCATAAATTAAAAAAAAAAAAAAACTTTTAGAACTTTGATTTCTTTGGGACTAGTAAACTATTTAACTTGGTGGTAAATTTGGCTGCAATTGGTCAGCTTCAAAAATTAMTGAAAAGAGAGATGTGCTCATGCATGTGTGCACAGCCACGTGCATGCACACACAGAGAGTATGAACACATAAGCCTCATTTAAACAGAGAAGCATTCCCTTAAAAAGACTGATGTAAACTGCTGTAACTCTCCAGCTTTTGCCTATCATGTCCACTTTCAGAAACTAAACTGCCAACCATCAACTGATATTCTTTGATAAGGTTTAATGAAGAAAATAAATGGTACTCCCTAAGGAAAGTAATTTTCTCATTCCTTGGAATGTATTTATTTTCTCATATATCTCACTGCTTCATCTTTCCAAACAAAATCTCCTTTTCTACGTTATTGCTAAGCTGAAACATAAATGACAGAAAAGCTAGCATTGACCCTTTTCACATTATTGGCAGCACTGACATTTTTACCCAGTTATTTCAAAGCCTGGACTCCACAGTGCTGTCCATAACTCTTATCATAAATAGAGTCTGGTTCATAAGGCCAAAGACAGTCAACTGTGCAAGAAAATCTGAAAATGCTGCTAGAACTTGCTGTKATTTAAATATTTTAAACTGACAGCATTTGAAAACCAACTTGAAAGCTAAAATTTAAATTCACCTGCTTTTCTGTGCCTTAGGCTATGAAATAAGTTCAGACAAACAGCCAACTACAAATAATGTCATGTAGAACTTTGTAATGTAAAGCTCATAGTGAGATCACAGCAAATAGAAGGTTACATTAGGAAGCCTACGCAGACAGGAAGATCTTCACAACACAGAGATGCTGTGTTCAAAACATTCTCCTCCCAAAGCCTGAATGGAGTAGCAATGCTCTGCACACCTACATAGCGCTGGTGTCAACACAAGCGGGCTGGCTTGGCAGGCAGAGCCAAGCTGACTGCACAAGCTGTGCATCGTGTGGTTTATTGCAGGTTTTCCCTCTGCACTGCTATCCATAGCCAGAGGCACAGAGCAGCAGGTGACTTGGAGCTTTCATTTCCAAGTTTTTTCTCAATAAAGACCAGCAGCTGATAACAATATTGATGCTGGTGATGGGATTCTGCTATTTCACCAGCACTGCTCAGCTGATCGGGTCTGCTATGAAAAACTTGCTATTGAAAAGACTCTGCAAGTCAGGCCTCCCTCTGAAAGTCACAAGAAAGCAATGGCTCAGACTCCCAGACACAGACWGGTGAAAGTCTGTATTAAATTGACCCCATCCTCCCTCCCTCTCTATTCTGTCTAGAAGATCACCTGTCTGATGCTTAAGAACTTCTTTAAAACTTCTCTGTTCAATAGGTTTACTCATTATAGAATCATAGAGTAATCTGGTTGGAAGGGACATCCAAGTTCATCTAGTTCCAGCCTTCTGGCCATGGGCAGGGACACAAATGGATTGCACTCCTTTGTTCTTCTGCTAGCACTATAATTCTGTTTAAAAAGCTCTTTTTCAACAGTATTATCATTCTATTGTTAGTAGAAAACAAATACTCTTCTTGCTTCTGTTTTGATAAATAARCCAAACATTTTAATCTTTTCCCACAAAATTTGCTTCACTCCCTTGACATCCTAACAACTTTTTCTACACTTCTTCATTTTCCTTGAACTCAGGTGACCACAAACACACCAGAATCATCACAGCTGGTCAAATAAGTAGAATGACCCACAACAGGCTTATGTGAGCAAGAAGCTCTGCTGAACAATTCTCTCAAAAGTAAAGAGAGATGAGATGATTCATCTTTTCCTCCATTTCCTGATTATGGGTAAACCTGAGGGAAGAGAGCTAAATTGAAGGATAGAGTGCGAGCTGCAATTTGGGATCAGTGCAGATTATTTGTGTACCTTTGAAGTATTCATTAATTATGCTTTTATATTACTTGGATAACCCTTGCCTCTCTCTGCTTCCCATTCATTCATACAAAGGAAATATGATACATTGACATTTATACTTTACACAGGGTTATAAAGCGAAGTTGATTCTTTTTATAACACAGGGCTTGAGCTATATAGATTCTGTTTGCTTTTCTTAGATTTATGTGATCACGCTCCTTGCTTCTCTGCTTTTAGGATGGTTATTAATGCTCTAAAGGTTTTGTTACATTCTCTTACACTCTAAGACATTTCCTGAAGAGAATTGTTTATCAAACTAGTGTTTTGTGTTTCTAAAAAAATCTGACTTCTCTCCTAAAAAGAAAAAAAGGAAAATCAAAACCAACAAACAGATTTCCTAAAAACAAAATAGAGGAAAGAGATTAGACGAAAAAAAAAAAAGAGTATTTGCATATCTTTTAAAATCTGCTATAAAAGCTTCTGTGGCTTTTCATTTCTGGCTACCAAACAAGATACTATTAGACTTTTTTTTAACCTTTTTAGCACTGCTAAGGGCACTGCTCAAAATTATTGTAATTGCAGGTCTGAGCACTCAGCTGCTCTAAAAATCAGGTCCTGTGTGGGTCAAGTTGGTCATTTCCTCTGAATGAACACTTACGGAAACKCTGGCTTTCAGAGAGTTGGTTCAGACTATGAATCCACTCTGGCAGAGATGGGAACAGAACTCGGGTTTTCTGACTGACTGATCAAATGGTTCAACTGTGCTATCACCAAGAAAGAGAGTTTAAAGAATGRCTCTGAAAGGTTATTTTCGTTGAATTGCTGAGTACATAAAATGTGTTGAAAGAAAGGGTAAAACTTCTTGAAAGGGTTTAGAAATGGTTATATTTCTAATCTGTTGTGGTAGGATTTTCAACTCCAGTGTTCAGCGAAGCTAGACTGACAAATTTATTATAGTTATAAGGCTGAGAAACCTATTAGAAGAAATATAATAGAAGGTACATTTTTGTGAAGCTTTAATAGGAACGGAAACAATTCAACAAAAGACTAAATTCTGTMAGGGGGGAAAAGTCATTTATTAAATCTTTCTAAAAAGATTGACTGACCTTTCTTTAAAAAGTGGGGCTTTTTTGTAAAAAATGAAAAGCTCAAGCTTCATAACAACAACCCAGTAAAAGGGTTTATTAGAAACTGGCTTCTTGGGCAAGTTCAGTTATTTTTATTGCCAGTAAGTGTTGGTGTTATGCAATAAGAGAAGCATTGTTACCTCTCTAATTTCTCTCTGGAATTGAAGAAACTCATAATAAAAGCATTCAAAATCCAAACTGAAATAAAAAAATRGAACACTGCTGCTCAGATTTGTACCAACCAGAAATGATGGGCTGAAAATTCAGCTCATAAGGAAACTGTGCCAGAACTGTGAAGGTGGTGTTATTTCTTCTACCTCTGCTTACAGTAAAAGTCAAGCTATTAATATCAGGCATCTTGACAGTCGTATAAATGCATGTATTAAAATTCAAAGTACTTTTTGCTGCTTTAGATGTATCATCATTACAGAACAAGACAATTTTAATGTACGACCAGATGGCAATAGCATTACTTACAGTGGCTGAAAGTTATAGAGTGACTTGTACATCCAGTGCAAACGGCCTGAAACTGAAGATGGTGTCTGTCATCAGTCCAGAGCACAAAGCTGAATAGACCAGCTCATTCAAAACATTGTGTGAACGCAGTTGGAAGAATGATTAAAGAACCAGCAGCACCTGCATGTGATTGAAGGCACGTGAAATTAGCAGGCATTGTCCTGCTCCTCAGTAAACTTGCTATGATTTCAAACAGGAATCTCAAAGCAGACCGAAGCTGACAGACTTTCTGTCTGTGCAGCAGGCAAGGTCAGTCTTGAGGAGCTCCAATGAACCTCCACCAGGGTGTGAAAGACATAAGCTGTGGATGGTTKTGGAGCAGATGGTCAGACACTGATCAGGTACATAATTACAGGCAACAACCTGAAGAAGGCAATTTCTCAAAGCTCCCTACATGGCCCGTAAAGAATGGTACCTCTGGTCCTTCAGAGCAACTCCAAATGCTCAGCCTTGTGCCCACATCGTGGTGAAGGAGAGCTGAGCTCTCTGCACTGATTAGGAAGGGAGCCAAGGAAAATCAGCCTTCCTTTGTATAAACCATCTGACATGACTCTCATACTTACGAGCCAAAAAGTGTATTTCTGTCCCTCTTGTTCACATGCACCTCTTTTGCTCTCAGGAGGAGCTTGGTCTRTGCTGGGGAAGAAAGATCCAGTCTACACAGGCAAGTGAAGTGCTGATTGTAAGATCAAAGTTAAGCATCTCCATTCAAAGTACTCCAAACAGGAACAGAGARTGGTGGTTCTCCAAGAGGTTTTTTTAATTGGGTTTCCTGTGTGTAGTTTAGGGAAAACAGACAACAGGAGTTGTTAGAAATAAAGCTGCAATTTACTATCCTAACATGCTGAGAAGCAATTAGATTCAAGCTAATTACTGTAAATAGTTATTATAATTACCTGTAAATTTTTCAACTACCTGTACATCTGTTAAAGTCAGTCAAGACTTGTACTTTTTTTGTTGTTGTAAAAGAGAAGGCTTAATGTTTTTACTTAAGGGCCAAACTAYTTTCTTGAACTCTTCAAAAAGAAGTAACTATACCATAGACACTACTAATGGAGAGCACCTGTTAGGGCATGTATTCTGTTGAGAAGACTGAATGAGAGTATCAGTAAAGTGTCTGAAGAATTGTCTAGACTAGTTTATATCTACAGAATCCTAAAGGATATTTCTCAAAAGAAAAAAACAATTGCAGCTGAGTACTGATTTTCTTAGCTTTKTTCTATTTATTAGGTTTCTATCCSTACCTGAAACATGAATAAAATACTGTCTTGCTAACATCTTTTTATCAAGAACATTTTTTTTATTTGACACTGGACAGAGTGTGGCCTGGCCTTCTGCACAGTTTTATACCACACTCTGACCAGCACACAARCCAGCTGGAGTTCTACCACTTCTGTGCCCTCACACACAGATCTTGGTTCTTCCTCTTTACACAGGTCTTCCAGCTCTTGTCCTGAACTTGGCCCARCTGTCTCTAGTTTGGACAACTATTTTTGCAGCAGCTGATGGGTGCTGAGCCCATCCTGGCCTGCTGGTTGGGTTCTGGTTCACCTGACACAGGTGTCCTGATGCCTGGGGGCAATTCCAAAATGCACACACAGGTTATTCACATTAGTTTAAGTATACCATAATGCATTACCAAGCTTTTTTCAACAACATGTRACTTCTACATGTGTCCCAGCATTTCCCACACCAAATACACACCTTCAGTTACCAAAAACCCCAAAATGCAAGTACAAGAATGTGTTGTTGAGTTGTCCTAYCATTTATGAGCTTCACCTCAGCTCTGCTATTACTACCACAGAGGAGACCACAATTTGTAGCACAGAACAGGGAATGGTAGGGGACCTGTCAACAGAAAGGTTGAGAGCAAGTCCRAATATTGGAATGTGAGGGGAAAGAGAAATTAGAAGTCCATTTTTTACCCTCCTATGTTTGATACTTTATTAGCTCACTCCTGCTCTAGGAGGACATTTCCTTGCACACCTTTGCCTTTTAGCTTGTGGTAACTTCAGGAGCTTTGCACGGGGCTCATGCAGTTGATTGAAATGCTGCCAACAACCTCTGCAGCTGAAAGGAAAAACTGCCAGGAGCCAAGGTGATGGCCACAAGCTGCTCCAATGGGATTTCATGGCTCTCGGACTGTCCCATAGGCCTGCTGCATTTTACCAATGATATCACTCAACTAATGTCTACAAACAGATAGACCTCAAAGTGGATATTATACTGCTGTATCAACAGAGGTGTACCTCCAAAAGGTAAGGAAATGAAGAAGCAGAAAGCAAAGCAAAAAAAACCCTAAAATACGTGCATTTCTTTAAAGAACTTTTGAAGTGGTTTCACACAAGAAAATGTCTTTCTTGAAGTTTTCCCTTTGAAATACTGGTGTCTTGCAATCCCAATATATAAAAACATTTCCTTTTTTAAAAACTGACATATGGCAAAAAAATTGGTAGCAGTAAATAAATGCACATAAAGCTAAATTGTGCCATCCTAAATGTTAGTAAAAATGACAAAATAAAATACTATCTATATAAACTATGCACAGGTGTGTAGCATATTACAAGCAAAAAACATATCTTGCAATTATAAGCCCACAGTATTTATTTCACTTGTCTGTAATTACATTTGATACATGTTTGTTTAGTAATATCAATCCAAGACATCATTTTGAGGATATAATTARCTGCATGTTAGAACAGAATGTGTTTGACTGTTTTTGTGGATTGAGAGACAAAAATCTTTGTTAGCTGTATTTAAGTGCCACCTAGTGTCACAATCCACCAATTTCACTCAGAGAACCCTATAAATTTCTAGAGCAAAATCAATTGCAGGGTTAAAATAAACCTAGGGTCCCAATGCTCCCATTTCAGTGCTAACATTAAGTCTTTAATCCATATGGGCAGTAAATACAGATCTCAGGGTCCCACTGGCAAGTACCTACTTTTTCAAATTTTTATAGCAGTGATCCAACAGTAAGCTCACACAAAGATAGAAGTATCTAATGAAGTAAGAATCTTGGGGAAAAGGCTTTTTATAAAAAATTATCAGAAGTGGGTGTTTTTTTCTGGAAGATGCACAACATAACTGGAAGCTGAGAYGGGGGCACAGATGACATGTAACAGCAGGACACACTACAGTGAGGGSCCAGTGCCTCACTGCATTCAGACATGCAGGACAAAGCCTTTCCCCATGGACACGACTTTTTCTCCCAGCGCTGTATGCTGACCACGACACCATACAGTCTGGAACATCACCTGGATGGGYTGGGATCAGCTGTCCTGGCTCTGCCACTCCCATCTCCTTGTGCACTCTCACTAGATGGGGTAGAAGCAGAAAAGCCCTTGACTCTGTCTAAGCCCTGACCAGCAGAAATAAAAACATCCCTGAGTTACTCACACTGTTTCCAGCACAAACTCAAAACACAGCCCCAGATCAGATACTCTGAAGAAAATTAATTCTACCACAGCCCAGACCAGCACGTGGGGATTTCTGGCTGTTACCAGCACTGTATTTTTTTTATTAAGTTTAAAGCTTGTATTCTTGACAACTTCAGAATCAACCTAGGTTAAAATAAGAGTTTATAGCTCATTAGCTACRAACTTCACCCACTGTCACATAAGGCAGTCATTAGGAAATTATGGCTTCCATCCTGTCTCTGTTTCTGCAACACTGAACAATTGATAGTATCTGTAACTTAACTAGAATGCTTTTTGCATTCTGTCACAAATGGCATCTATAATGGTCTATGTAAACCAAARTGCAATTTGTCTCTTTTCTTCCTGAAATTCATTAAATGTTACAAAGAAAGAAAGATCGCAGCCAYTACAGAGAGCTGGTGTAGCTCAAAGTAGAATATGCAAAACACTTGGGTTTTCTGTTAAATTTAGTGAGACCGTAACCATTAGCTTTTCGCACCATTAGAAATGAGGACTGACTCCTACGCCTCCGTGACATTTATTGGAAAGTCTTGTCTTTAAATCACAATGATAAAAAAGAAATTAAATAAGTTTTTTAAGTACTATTTATCCTGACTGCTACAACACGCAAGGGTAAGTTGACAGGTACATTAAAGAACTTCTACTTATGTCATGAAGTGAATTAATGTGAATTTGTTGCAGAAATATAAAATCAGAGGATGGGGAAAAAATAGAAAATATAAAGAGATGAAAATCACAAGAAACAACTTCAGCAGTAAGAAAGCCTTGTGATGAGGTGTCTTAAACAAGGATCAGAGAATGATTAGATAGAAAACATTTAGGCATGACAAGGACTTTCAGAGCAGCTTTTAGAATCTTCTGCAGCTGCAGACGTGCATAGATCTATTGGGCGCCAATGAAATGAAGAAAAAAAGTATTTTTCAGCTTTATCTGGCTTGGTATTTTTTGTTTTATGTTTTCTGTAAAAGGATAAAACATGCACGGGGAGAAAATGGTGGATTAATTGTGCTTTTTTATTTGAAGTACATTTTGATGTATGATTGCCTATAACGGACTAAAGTTACCCCAGGAACTCTTCTGCTTTGAGGCCGGGGAGGAATTAAGCCCTGACACACGGGCAGGATCATACCAGAGGATCTGGAAACCATGTGAAGAGCCGGGTTGCGCTGCAGCCGCTCTTCCGGGCCGGACACGGACGGCTCTGCTTTGCACCAGGGGAGGAATTTTTGCTATAAACGCAAATCGCAGCAGATCACCTGAGGGCTCCGGGGTGCGCAGGCTCTGTGAGGGGAGAGCCCTGGCACGCGCCCCCGGCCGCCCCTCAGCGCTCCCGCCCCGGCCCGTGATTGGCCCCGCCCCCTCCCGCTCCTCCAATCCCAGGGGCGGAGCCCGATCCCGCCCCGCCCCGCCCGAACCCGCCCACCGAACCCGCGCCTCGGCTCCACCTTTCCGGCCGTCTCCATGGCAGCGGGGGCGGGGGGTGCTTTAAGGCGTCCCGGAGACCATGGCGGGTGGTTGCTTTTCTTTTCGAAGCCGGCGAGGCTAAAGGTAAACCAGCTAGTGTATTTGGTATTTTATTTTTATTTGCTGATTTATTCTCCCGCGATCATACGGGATGGTACATTTCAACGCGATCGTAAATCCATCCCCCCCCATCGCAATGGTAGGGCTCAGGCGGTGCGCGGCCCCGCTGTGGCCGTGGCGCTCCCGCCCTGTCAGGGCCGCGGCCTGAGGGGAAGCGTCCGCGGGTTCTGAGGCGGAGGTGCTGCCCTCGGCCCGACGGGCCTCCCTGGGACACTGGAGATCCGGGGGCTGCCCGCGGAGACTCATCCCGGGATGCTTCAGGCCTTAGCATCCACCCAGGGCAGCAGCGAGTGGAGCGATTGCCCCACGGTGCAGCGAGCGGAGGATGCTCAGGCTGATGCCGGTTTGTCACTCCCGCTGGTGCTGGTTTATTGCTCCAGTTGTAAGCTATAAGCGCCCCTAAAGACAAGAGGTGCGTGCGGCGGGGTGCTCTAGCTTCTGTCGCCAGTAAAGGTGTGTCGCAAAGAGCATGAAGTGCCCCGGCTGAGGGAAGGAGCACTGAAGGCRTGTGCTCCGTGTTAAACAAGGTGAAGCATTAGCAACAGGCCAGGTGGATAGAAATGTGTTCAGGGAGTGGTAAAATGTGCATCCCTAGAAGARGCACCCCAACTTCAGCAGAGGCTTTCAGAGTTAGGTATGACTCGTCACAGTGAGGAGACCTTAACTATGTTATATTAGCTTGAAGTCTTTTAGATCACCCACCCTTTGGTTATGAGTATGTGATAAATTGTTTTATTTTACTTAGTCTGACAACAACGCAGGTACCTTTGAGGTGAAAAAAATAGGCAAAACATTTTCAGCCTTCTGAAAAGTGTTATAGGATCTTTATTTGCATTAGTGAGCAGTTGATCTCCTTAATAGCTCAGAAAAAAAAATACCAGCAAGTTCTAAACAATTTAAACTCTGCTCCCTTATGTACTGAGTTACAGTGCTGAAAAGCTGAGCTCAGGAAATTATCACTTGATTTTTCAAGCATTCTGACATTAAACTTAAGTAGGTTAAGTTTCCTTTAGTGGCTTAAGTTGCTTAGTTTAATCGTGCCCATACGTAAACATAGTTTCCTACAAACAGGTCCTGTATCTGTGAGAAGTAGTTTACAAGTACAGCTTTGTGTTTAGGGTAAAATGATAAAAACCAGAAACCAGTAATTTAAACAGTAATTGACAATTTATGCAAGGACAGTATGTGTGTGTGTGTGGTTGTGTGTGGTTTTAAGCATCTGAAACACAAGAAAGCTTAATGCTAAATCTGAAACTGAAAAAAAAAAATGCTTCTTTTATAAATTATTAGAATACAGTAGGATTTTCCTAAAACATAGTGAGAACAGCARTACTGTGAATGTATTCAAAGCATAATGTAGCAATGTCTTATGGCAGGTTTTGTGTAGATAGCTGATGTATAAATATAATGTGTGCAACTTTTTAACCAGAATTGTTTAGCACTGGAAAGTGTATGTTAATATGCATGTTTAGAAGATYTTAATTTCACTTGGTTTTCCTTTTACAGAGTCACAAAATCAGGGCAAACAACTAAAGATGTCTTCCTATTTGGCTCAGGAGGCTCGCCTTGCTAGAAGACATGAGGAGATGTGAGTAGTTGTGCTTTGCCTTGCAGCAATTTGTGTTGGGTCTTGTGAGATCTCGCTCCCTGCACACAACCCTTGGTGCCAGTGAATCYGAGCTCTGCACAGCTCAGTGCTGCTTCAGCAAGGGGCTGCAGTTCCAGGAGGTGGCACTCTTCCTTCAGGAACCATGGGAATYAGCATCCTTGCCTGCCGTTAAGGGTATTTAGGTTGATGAGGTTTTTTGACTTCCAATGGTGGTAACTGGTTTAAGATCTCCATTGTTGACCTGTCACCATTAAATTCCTATTTGGAGAAGGTAATTGGATTCTCTCGCTCAATGCCTCAATTATAGAATTGCTTCTTTGTTGCCCTGTAAACTCAAATTGTGAGGCAAATACAGTAATGATTCAGAAAAATTTGCTTTTCTTGTAACAACTAGTGCGTGCCAATGAGCAAATGTAGTACTGATCAAGTCACCCCAACCCACCCTGTCTTTCCYGTTCTGGGAGCTTTTATTTCCAAGCACCTCAGCATTTGAGGACTGTTGGTTGCAACATTATAGCTTCATACAAGCACAGCAGGTGATGCCTGCCTGTACCTTTTCCCTCCCCCAGCACACCCACCCTGCAGCCGGCTTAATTAGCCCCATAGTTTTGAGAAAACTGGGTAAGGTAAAAAGGTTATTTTCTAGCTCCTGAGCAAAATGTTCTACCCACTTAGCAAAATGTTTTCCTTTGTAGACTGTCTCAGAGATCAGAGCTGCTACAGCAGATGGAGACTTATCTAAGAGACAAAAAGACTAAAAAGACATGGCAAACTCAAGCAGCTGATGCAGCTCATAAAAGGAATGCAGCACTTTTAAATGTAAGTTTCTGCAACTACCAGGAACCGCATCGAAATGTCATGGTTATGTAGCTTAGATAATTAAAAAAAAAAAAAAAAAAAAAGAAAAAAAGAGAAGTGTTTGCTCTATAGTTGTCATTTGAATTCTCTTCTATATGGTTCCCTCTTTTGGAACTTGACCAAGATGTATTAAATGACAAGTCTTTATTATCCGATGGCATCACTACCTATTTCCCATGCCCTTCTTACAAAAGCCTCGTGGTGGCAGCTGCTACTATGTTTTTTGGGGKTTTTTTTWAAGTACATGTAGAGATGTAACACATGCTASTATGTGTCTGCCTGAGAGAACTTAGGGGTCTGTCGTCACTCACAGCCCCTCTACTCTTTGATTCAAGCCATGGGGCTATGTTTGGAAATGGGCTGACCAGGCTACAGTGCTTTTAAGCCAAGTTTAGGAACTGTTCTCCCAGTGTGGTTAAGTTGTGGAAGAGGTTCTCAGTTTAGTGTTTTTCGCTAAAGAGGTATAKAATGACTTCAAGCATTTTACTTGTAAGTCTGCAAAAGCAGTATTTGGTGTTTCTGGCTCTTTGTAGGGGTGACATYATTAAAAATGTTCATAGTTGTTCTACGTACCTGTTTTCATATTTAGGTAAGATTTGTTTCCTAGGTTAATTCAGCAGACATTGGAGAATGGGCAATTTGAAAGATCTAGGTTTGGTGGCAGGGACTGGAATACTAAAAGGCTCCTCTGGATCCCCTAGCTCAGGCATCTGAGTTTAAAGAGAGGCACTTGACCACTGACATGATGCGTTTGAAAACTGTTWCCCAGTTTTTCAGGAGATGGCAGAAAACTGAACCTCCTGTGCCTTTTCTTAAGGCTCCCACTTATTAAGGGTCTATAATGCATGAAATGTGTTTATTGAAAAAGTGAGTTTTTCTCTAAAAAATTGCAAGATTTGTGTCACCAGAATTTCTTTGTATTTTTTTTCATGCAGAGCCTGGTTCAGATTTTAAATGTTGACTTTTTGGGTGGGTATAAATCTRTTGCATTACAGTTTGTATTTAAATKGGAGTAAGATTTAGAGAGGGGCAGAAAAGGCAGAAYAGTTAGTGAAAAATGCCTTTTTAACTATTCTGTGACAAGGAAGATTTTTCAACTTCAGCTGGTGAACTCGGGCAATCAATCCCCCCTTTACTGGGTATAGTAAGTGTAGATGCTTCAGTGAAAGGCTGGGAACAAGGGGATGGTTTGGTTATTTTTTTCCATAGACCTTAATCCATTGATTTAGTAATTTCTCATTTCATTTTGACTCCCAGTTTCCGTATGCATTTTAGGTTAGATTTTTACTTCTTAAATGTAGGTTTTCAAAATTATTTGTATTTATGAATGCATTCTCACTTTACATATGCAGGCAAACACAATAAAGGCAGAGTATATTTCTCCATCCTGAAAGCTTTATTGTATTGGAAATGTTAACAATAGCTCAGACATATACAGAGTGTAAATATTTCTGCAGTTAAACAGATATTTGCTATCTTCTGTCACTTCCTCAAAATTGTTCCTTTCAAGTGTCAAAAATGTTGGTGTTTGTACAGAAAAAAAGCAAAAACATATGTATCAAAACAAATTCTGTTGCAGGATAAAGTAGCATAAATCAATTTAAATCTATTAATTTTATCCTAGTTTTAACAAGCATGCACTCCTGCAGATGCTTTTTGGTAACAGAAGAAAACAGGAAAAAATATCTATGCAGCATAATATATGAAAAGCTTGAAAACAAGACTGATTAATGTGCCAGCTTCAGAATATTGTTCCTGATACCAGGCACTGTACATTTCACAGTTACCATGTGGAGAGTTGTTGATTTGGCCTACTCAAAAATACATGGACATGACGAAGTGTTATTTTTTTATTTGCATTTCTGTTTTTCTGCATGTAAGCAAAATCAGTTGTTTTCAGTAATAGACCGTAGCAAAAGATATTTTTCTTTCTCTGTGCTAGTTGGTATTTATGTACAAGAAAGATTTCAAAATTAATTTAAATTCTRATCAGTAGGAAGCAAGGAACTAACCTTTTTTTTTTTAATTAAAATTTTGACATTATAAGCATTTGTTCAGCATTTTAACATAATTATCAGAGTATTTTCCTCGATGTCTTTAGAGGGAGACTGCAGATTAGGGAAATCTGTATCATTTGGTGCTTATATAATGTTGTCGTAATAAAAGCAGAAATTAGACTAGTATTTGTAATCTAATTTATGACATTTGTTTCTCAGTGATATTTCTTGTGTTTAGAAATATGTATTACTGTGCAACAGCTTGTAACATGAAATAGAAAAGAAATAATATGCTATATAGTAATTAGTACTGGAAAGGTAATTTAGAACAAATTTGCTTTCCTTCCCAGGCATGCAATTCCAGAATTATTTAAGTGGGATTCTGCCAGACTGATATCAATATAAGTGACAGCTGAATTTGGTCCCCTAAAAGCAATGCATGTGTCATGCATTCCATTTTACCTCTGGGGAAGGGTCTTGAATTGTTTTTGTTCCAGTCCTTGTGGTTTTAGGGGAAGSACTGTAAGATGCTCTCTTTTTTTCAGTACTGTGACATATCAGATTAGCTGGTTTCTTTCCCAAAGAAGTTTATACTGCTGATGTATTTATTTTTATATTGATGACAGGGATTTATTTTTCCTACAAAGCTTACCAGTTGTGTAGACACACAAGAAGTGCCATCTAATCTTTCAGTAGTTCCAGTTATTTTCTAAAGCATGCTACACCTTCCAGCAAAAATTTCTTTCACTGTCTGTCATTAAATCAGTATTCTGAATGACAATAGACTGCACAACACAAACTGGAGTGAGCAACGAAAAGACACGTCCAATATCTAGGCTATGCCAAAGTGACCTTCTCTACTAAACATATATGCACAACTGCTGTCTCCTTTCTTGCCTGAAAGACACTCATTTCCTATTACCATAAMCATTCCAATGACTTGGCTGAGTCTATAAAGAAATAATGATTGATATTCTTCCTTCCTGTTAAAATTCCTGCAGTAATTAGGAAGAAGGAATCAGAAAGGAGGAAAATCCTATGGAAAAATATGAGGTGAACATTACTAAATAATCCTTTATCCAGTATGGCTCATTATGGTGGTAACTTCTCCAGACTTGGCCTGAGCCATTCTAATATGAGCTTCATTTGGTGCTGGTTTTGTGTGTCTGTTCTAAGTATGTGCAATGAGAAATTCTTTGCTTAAGTCACTTCAATCTGTGTTGACCTCTGTTATTTTGACATTGTGCTTTCAAATGGCTTCTGTCCTTTCTCATGTTCCCTCTTTATCCCATTAGTCTTCTATTACCTGAGAAGGGCAGCCATTTGCTACTTCTGAGAATTTGGGTAGGTCTGAGACTTAGTTTATTCTTTCTTGGACATCCTTTAGCTTCCTACAGTKGTATGGATTTAGCTGTAGAAAAGGGAGGAACAGTTTTCCTTGGACTAGGTTTGTAATTATGGACAAGAGAATTTCTAAAAGGAATTAATGAAATAAAATAACATGAACACTAAATTGAACAAACTGACTGTATCTGTGTCACTAAGTTGAACTTCAACTGACAGTAAGGCTRTTTTTTTGCTTTTATTAATCATACTCTACTGAACAAAACTTGAATTGAACATTGTTTACTTATTGATGTGTTCAGACTGGCTATTATTCAATACGAGTAATCATGTTTGGTCTCTCTTGTGGATATTCTCCTCCAGAATCTCACTCTTCTTTTCAGCAGCAGTGGTGGTGAATATTTGGGAAGTCCCTTTGGGGAATTTCCTCTCTCATTTAGTTTTTCTGTTGTACTCTTCACACCCGCTCTCTGCTCCCAACTCTGCCATCTGCTATACTTTCTTTCCCCCTCCACTCTGTTCAGCTTTGGCTTCTTCACACCCCACTCCCACGTCCCTTTCTGTCTCTCTTCATCTGCCCACCACTCAATCTCTTCAATGTTTGGGTATGGAACTAAGCCCACAAGAACGGGTCAGAACTTTAARGGGGGAGGGTGGTTAGTTTGGGGGCATGCTTTGATTTGTTTGTTGCTGTTGGTTTTTTTTTGGTTGTTTCTTTTTTAAAAGATTTATTTGGGCCTCTGTGAATCCAGCACACATCCACTGGACAAGCAGAAACCCAAATACTGATTTTTTTTTGTAAGAAAGCTATGTGAGGTGCATTGTCATCCAAGTTTGTCTGGTGAACAGCTTGCTGCAGCTCTACATTTTTGTGCACATGTTATGCATGCATATTAGCAAGTCATCTTTGTCTTGAGAAGTAAAGATCTTGCACATAATTTGCCTAGTTACTTTACAGTTACAGTAGCTATAATACATACTTCAGTCTTATGCAGCACATAAAAAGATRTTCTGTTCCCCTCTATTTCCTTAAGTTTAATAGAACAGAATTTARCTGATTTACCCTGGTGTCCAGAGAGAACAGCAGTGTTTTATAGCAAAACTCTTACTTGGTTGTGCAATGTACTCTTGTATGGAAAAGGTGCAGCAAACATTTAGCAGCTGTAGGGTGTTAGTCTAAGTAGTACAAGTTATATTTCAGAATGAATAAACAAAGATTTGAACTTCAGTGTTTTTATTTGAATGCTGTTTAGCTGTAATGGGTTTATTTCATTAACTTAATTGTCTTTATGTGTGTATTTTCCTTTAAAAATTTCCAATGCATGTTTTTAAAATGTACTTTGCCTGTGTTTTAGGATCTAGAAGCAGCAGAAAAAAAGCTGCGAGAAAGAGTGAATTTACTTCCACATCCCAATACTGTTAAGTTAGAAGTAAGTCCTAGAACTCTGTCTTTTCATTTGCTGTTTACCAAATATTTTGCGAGTTTTTTTCCCCTGAAGCATGTTCTTAAAGTGAAAATAATTGATTTTAAAATCCAGTGACTGGTATAGCCAAAGGCCTGTGTACTGTGTAGCAAGCTGAACCTAAATTCTGGGGCAAGGTCCCTAGATTCTGGAGCATTCTGGTGGAAATATTTAGTAGCTTTCAGATCTATACTAACTTCTATTTTAAAATGAAGTCACATATAAAAAATAATATTGCAAATAACAGAATATTACTGTGTTTRCTATGTCAGAGCTTTTTTATGTGATCATCTTGTTCTCAGTTTGGCCCAGATTGTCATCTTTACATTTCAGGATCACCAATTGATCAGCATGAACAGAGAAAATTTCACATCAGTTATTTTAGAGTTGTATGGAAGCTTATGAAAAGTATTGCAGCAGGAACACTCGATGGTGGTTTTATTTTTTTCTTTTCAACCTGCTGTCCCTAGAGCATTACTTTAAGATAAAAATGTTGAGGAGYCAGGTTCCCATTTGCTTCTTGCCCCGGTGGGTTCTGTGCTGTGTGGTGGCTTGGTTCCCACAGGCACCRAAGCAGAGTGTCCCAGGCTGGTTTGGGTGCCGGGGCCCTGTCAGAGTAGGGCAAAGGGCCAGGTTTCAGYGCTGTCAGCTGTGAGGAGAGGTGTATTGTACCTCAGCTTCACACCTGCTGGGCAAGTGTTGTCATGCTTAGGCTATTACTTAAAGGAGAGGCATCACTTCTTGTTCTGGTTACTGTTCAAAGTTTTCATCTGTCATTGCATTTTGTAAATAACCTACTGTGACTGTGACAGGGTGCGCACTGAAAGTCTTTTCAGTGGCTTTTTTATTATTTTTAGRCATTTTAGGCAAAAGGGTACATTGTTTTCCTGAATACTTGTACATTTTGAATGATGCTAAGGAAGATGCCAACCTACTAACATTAAACCTATTTTGACTGTGTTCAGAAGTAGTTTTAGAATTTTCAAGGACTTTGGAGAACATTTCTGGAGTTGTTTGGGTCAGTTAGATCTGTGGTAGGTGTTAAGCTGCTTGTGGTGTGTCAAGCAAAGTCTGCACAAATTGGAGGCTGCAGAGCGATTGCTCGTGGCTGCAGAATGTCTGCACTCTGCAGCAGCGGTGAAATTTTGGAGAGAGCAGAGTTACTATTTGAAGAAGAAGATCCTATTTCAGCTTTTCTTTTTTTTTATGCTTCTAGAGAAGAGTGCTATAAATAGTGGAAAAAGAAAACTTTCTTTCATGGTACAAAATTCTTGTGCGTGCTTTGTTCCAAAACACTTCTGAGCATATTTCACTCAGCCATATATGTGTCTGTATTAATATACTCTGAAAGTTATGGCTATAATGGATCCCCAGCTTGCTGAGTCGGAGTAGTTTTGTGTGACAGCACATATGCTTGTCAGAAAAGATTCTTTGAGTAAATCTGTTGAAGAAAATATTTTTGTAAATCTGCAAGAGCCATAGTTATATCTGAGACATGTAAGGATCAAAATGATTAGCCAGGAATCTAATACTCTGCAGGGAGATCTTTGGTTTTATGCTACACTTCTCCTTCATTATATACTTAAGTAAGTAAAAAARAAGGCTCACTTTCTACAGCAAAATTACATTTTTCTGAATGGACATCAATGACAAAAAATACTTATATTGGTGGATGRATTAGTGTTATCTTAACACAGTTCTTAGATTGTTTTGTGGGGAAAATAAAAAGATACATGGCACTTAAAATTTTCCTGAAAATCCTACAAACAGCAACATTACTCTTAGGATACCAACACAAAAATGATGAATGATGAATAACATGGATAAATAATACATTAAATTTAGTACTCAGAAGCACAGTGTAAAGCAARAGGAAGGGTTAGATGATCCACAGTGATTCTTCTAGACCACAGGTTAAATATACAGCACTTTTTWAAATTATTTTTGTTTGTGATCCAAATATTGGAGATTATTGCTTCGTCACTGACTTACCAAGTCTAAAATTTTACTCAGAGATTTTGAACCATGGTAATGTAAACTATTCTAGGATAATGAATTTACTTTGGTAAATGTRCACCTTTCATTTCTAACATTTTTTCCACTGCAGAATTAAATACCAGTAATATACATACTGAAATATAAAAGTGACTTTTGGAAAAGTGTATTGTCATGGAAAATAATTTATTAAAGGTACTGTAGGGTCTAAACTGATGTGCTTACCACAAGAGGGCACATTCAGTCACTTCACAGTTCGTCCTGCAGAATGAAATATTTCTGAGCTGATATTTTGTATCATACAAGAGATTTGAAATTTCATATGTAAGTGTGTTGTTCTTTTCTGAATTGCTTTACTCTTAAAGTAAGATTTAATATTGCATTGCATATCTATATTGTTTTAAACTGGCTGACACAGACTTTGAAATTAAGTTTATTTTTTCTTATATCTTTCTCAGACTCTGTATTTGGCATCAATAAAAGATTCTCTTCCCAAGTGGGAAGAGTTTCTTTTAGGAAGAGCAGAAGTTCCTATTGGCTTTAAGAAAATGAAAGCTACAAAGCAGAACATAAACTACCCAGAAGAAGATTCACAGAAATAAACATTCTAGTTTCATTTTTGTCATTTATCACTTAAGCAGAGAAGATCATCCAGATCAGGCAACAGAATCATGCCATTAAACTGAAATGTAAATAATTTAAATGAAAATGAATTATATTGGATATTTTGATTCCGTTGTTGCATTGTGTACGATTCCTTATTTTTATTCTGTGGTAGAGAAGCAGTCCTCAAATGGACTTTTAGGATCAAGAATGAGAAWCTCTGGTGTACAGATTTCCACCAAAGCAATTGGGTTTTCAGTATGAGAAGAGTTTTATGTTATTTTTAATCCTCTGCTTCTACATATGAGTGCGATAAGTAAAGACAGATTCTTGCATTATCTTTCTTCACTTCAGTCATCTGTGCTGCATGCCTGCTCGTGGATGAGGGAGAAAGGAGGAATTTACTGTTAGCAGGAAAGGCAGACTGTTCATAGAGTAGCCTTAGTTTAGCACCGGGAATCTGTGTAARAACCTTCATGAGAGCAGTTGTAGARGGAAYGAACTTGAATTTCTGAATCTTATTTTCCCTAATTTTTGTCATTGACACTTTAATCACTTCTACACCTCTCCAGGCTGCTTTTCCCAATCTCCTTCTGCCTACATTGTATTTCCTGTCTAATGGGTGGGCAAACAAATCGCTTTTTGCTACTTCTAGCTGCTCTTAATGCTGTTGTCTTTCTGCTGATACAATCTACAAGGGAGCACTTTTTCTGAGACATGAAAAGTTTGAAAGAAGCAAACCRGAGAGTAACTGGCAGTGGCTGTCCAAAACCAAAGCATATACAGAGGCTGAGGACATAATATTTTTATTTTCAGCCATTGARCAGCTTCTCAGCTTCCTCCTACAGAGATGCAGTATTAGTGAGTTTTAATTGTACTGGTCTAACTAGGTATGAAAAATTCACTGGTACAGAACTTCTGAAAGTGTCAGTTCAGTGGAAGATCCTTCCCGGTGTGTGACATGCCTGCAGAAAATTAATCTTTCCTAATAAAAAGCAGCCTAGTAAATATTAATTTATTTCATTATTGAGAACCTGGATTTGAGTCAAGATACAGTTAAAATTTAATCTCCTGCAACAACATAATTCCACCCCCAACCTGGAAGTAGTAGGAAAAAAAATGTACCTCTGCCAGTGTCTGAGGATGTGAAAATATAATGATTGCAAATATTGCTAGGTTACTAGTTATCTTGAACTATGCATATTCATACTACAGAGACCCCACTATTCAAAAAAAATTATATCCCTATGTAGCATGAARAATAACTGACACAATAAAATCAAAACTTTAGGTGCAATATAAAATTACACAGAAATATAATTACAGAAATAGAATTACAGAAATATAATATTTCTGTGGAAATATTTTCCACAGGAATATTAGGAGTTCATTTGAAACTTTTTCTATTGAAGTGTCCATTAAACTGATAAGTTTTTACAGAAACTGCCATCTTAGAATTATCCTGTTGAGTGGGTGTTGGTGTTTGTAACAATAACGTTGTTTTCATAATATGTGATGGCAGATTAGCACGCTTCTCTGCAGTGTTGTTAACAGTTGTAATTAAGGAATAAACAGTAAAGGGTGTCAGTCCGATGACAATTTCATCTATAGTGTCACAATACAAAATGTCACAAAATATTAGAACTGTTATATAACTACAAAAATATCAAATTAGGCTTTCATCTTACAAGCTGAGAGCTTAAAAAAAACCTGGCATAGAGACCATTGCAATTTTATACCTACTCAGTGTTCTGTCACAAAGACAACTTGGTAATATTTTCTTCTGTAAACTCACAATGTGATTCTCAATCTGATTTAGCGGGAACGTGTATGGATCTTACAGTTGTAGGGCTCACATTTAAAAAGCAAATAATTGGAATCGGTTGAGCAGGCAAGGGAAAACCTATTACACATGATGCTCAGAATGAAGGGATGGATGAGCAGTTAGTTGCTAACAAAGACTGGGATTCATCCCGTTCTTTGCATCCAAAGGGAAATCACTTAAACTAAAATCTGGGCCCCTAAGTACTTTATACATGCGAATAATCAGGGTCTTTATCTCTTTCGACTCCGCCTAACCACTGGGACACAATGCAGACAGCTCACTATCTCCTTGCCCCTGGTGATTTCCCTGGAAGGAGAGCTAAGTGTGTGGACACTGAAGGCATGGCAGCTCGATGGGTGAGGATTTGGCAACGTGCATGAAAGGCATCTGCAAGCAGTGTTAGAGTAGTTACCATGCCTGTTAKGGGATCATGTAATATGCCTGAGAATGAAATGAAATTAATCTTCAAAAGAGAAATTTAATTTTTTTTTCCTGTAGCCTAACTTTAGAAACAGTAGGACAACTAGCACAAGGAAAATTATATAGGAACATGYCCAGAAAAGGAAAAACTGAATGAAGAGAAAGATTTAAAGCAGGAAGGTGTGTAGGTGACTGCTCTCAGAGACAAGGGTCTTCATGTTGGCCTGTGGTTGAAACAAATGAATGCAATTACCCAACAATAAGGGCAGGGGTGACACAGCAGGGCCACTGAGGTACAGGAACAAGTATCTCCTGAGTTGGGGCATGCAGTGGCAGGGAATATAATTACATGGCATCTCTTGTTCTACTTAGACTTGTTGAGTTTGATTCACCATGGTCTGGCTACCTTGGTGTTTGCCTTTTTATAAGTAGAGATTTGAGAAAGCAAATGTTAAACTTTAGTGGGCTTTAAAAAAATTAAGAATCCCCCAAACTAATTTATACTGATATGATTTAATATTGGTCTCCTATGAGACGGTGAGTGGGTATTCTTCACCAAGGCAAAGCATTAACCACAAACGTGTTGATTCTATGTAGTTATACCCCATCTTATCCCAAGCTTTTATATATATAAAGAAATATAAAGTATAGGTATTATGACATATATATATTCTGTAATTTCCTACCATCCTGAGTAAATGGTTTTCTTCTCAAAAAAAAAAGAAAACCCACCCCCCCCAAAAAAAACCAACAAAAACTAAAAAATTCCCAAAAAAACCCCAAAAAGCCCAAAAACCAAAACAAACCCAAACTTGTTATTTTGTAGTCTTGACTTGCTGCTTGCCCTTTTGTTACAATATATGTATACACATAAGCTACAGTGGTCGTAGGAGCTTGTTGCTTCTGGTGGATGGGGGACAGCAATTGAATGAAGAGCAGTGAAGAAACCCCAAAGTTTTSCCTGTTTGTAAACTAATCTTGGAGTATCTTGCAAGAAGAAATAATTAATCATAATTTTCTAGGTTAATGCACAGATGAGTAACCCCAATACTAACCCAGGAGCACAGCCTGTTCACCCATCTTGTCACCTCTATGATCACATTCCCAAGCTTTTTACTTTCTCAGTTACTCTGGCTGTGGGGGCAGGAGCAGAAGGCATGTTACTTTTCCCTAGGATAAGAAATTTCTTACTCTGCAGAATCTTTCACAAGCCTATTAATTTWATTTGAGAGTACATTTGAAATAGTAAGTTGGTATAGACATGATATTTGACACTGTGGTATCCTCTTGATTGTATTTATTCAGGGTCATGTTTTCATAGAAGTTGGGAGTTAATTTTTAGGCTGAGCTTATAGTTCTTAATTTCTTTCTTTTTTATTCATATAGAGCAGGTTGAGGATGTAGATGCTCAGTTTGAGCTTGTTGATACTGAAAAATAAGAAAACCAAATTTAAAATGGAATGTACTTTTAGAGGTTATGTCTGAAAGAAAACATTATTTAGTCCATAATGGTAATTTTCATAATATTTTAATAGTTGTGTTCAGATACAACTTGACCTTAAATATCACCCCAAATGCAAGCTGTTTTAACATATTTGTAATGCTAAGGTCTTCATTACTGTGATATTCTGTTTGCTCAAGGATTATAATCCATGGATATACTGTGCTATAGCTGAAATAAAACTTTCATCCTGTAGTAACTGCCTCTTGGATCTCAGTGTTGCATTGCATGTGTGAGTTGGATATAAGTTGGTGCCTGCTGCAGCCAAGTGTGAACAGCAAGTAGGCCAGTGATAAATACTTYGCTTAGGTATGGTGTTTATTTTCCTCTGACTCTGTTATGAAATATTAATCTGCCGAGTGAAGATTAAAATCTGAGACGTTTTCTGATGAAAAAAACAAATGTTATAAATCCCAGATCGATTATTTTCACTCTTCCTATTGTTTCATAATAACTCTGAACTAAATTACTTCAGATACGTGATTACTAGGAAGATGTAGAGATACTTAAACCCTTGCTAAGGAAACAGGTGGGGAAAAAAATGGTTCTTTAGTACATCCTCCTGCTGTGTGAAACTCTTTGTCTTTGCTATAAATAGGGTGATTTAATTTGGGAATTTGCTACTCCTTTTAAACACAGTTAAAACAGCTCTTGAAAATGCGCTAAGTTGTACCCGCTGTGTATGTAGCCTTCCAGTTGTAGCTTTTACATTTGACTCACTTTGGATACGTCTGTTTTTAACGCATACAGATAGAAAGGATGCTCACTTCTTCCATAAGTTTTATCGCTGTGATGATGATCTTAAAAATAAATGTGTGGTGTTCTTTCCCCTCACTCTCAGTCGTATCACCTACCAGAAAGCCCTAATAGGCAACAAAATAGTGTGAGACAGTATTTACATCACACTTTTGAAACAGATTCAAGCAGAGCCAGCTGCTGTAAGATTATTTTACAAATCTATTGCAAATTAATAAAAGGGGAAAATTGCCTTCCTTTAGGTAAATTACAGTCTCCTTGACTAATTACGTAGCATGAAGCCGCAGTAAATAAGTACTTGCCTCACTGCGTTAAATGGGAAATTGGAAATGTAATTTTGGTATCCAGACTTGTCTTTCTTTCCCCATTTAATTCGTATGTGTTCCAATAGCTTCATTCACGGAGCTCTGAGTGTTGCTCAATAAAAACTTCCGGAGGATAATGTGCTCAAGTGAAGCGCATGCCGGCAGCTTTGTTCAGCGCGGGCGAASCTGCGCGCTGCGCTCCGCGGCCGCGCTCGCCCCGCGCCCCACCGGAGCGGGCTCTGCCCGAGGGGCAGCGCTGCTTCGAGCCGGGGAAACGCCGAGCCACCAAACGGCGGCGGGAAAGGGAGAAAGGAGGGGACAAAAAAAAAAAGCCCCAAACAAATCAAACCGCATTTCTCGGTAGCTGCCCGGTGCGAAATGAGCTCGCTGTGGCGCGGGGGAGGACAGACGGGTGGCGGCCGGTCGTGATCGGGGMGCGGGGAACGCGCATCGCCGGGAACGGTGCGCTGGGACAGGGAACGGGAAGCGCATTGTGTGTGTGTTCCCTCACTCAACGGTGCCGAGATTCCCAGGAAAGCTCTGGGCAGCGGGTTTGATTCCTTGGAAACGCTCGTAATAATTATTCCATGTAGTTACACATAGCGGTAAAAAACATATCCGTAAATCCCTAGGAAAAAGGTTTGGCTATGTGACCCAAAGTGTCGCAGTCCCCAGTCACCTGGAAGCGGTGTTTAGAGGGCACTTAAACTATTGCAGCCGCTTTGCTCTATTTCTCATACGTTTCTTTGTATTAAGTTTCTGGGTACACTTGGCTTTTTCCTCTATAATCAGCTTTCTTTTGCTGCATTCATTGATAGTTACGATAATCCAATGTTGGTAATATCTCAATTCATTAACATAATGAATCAGAAGGAAGAGGCTGATTATAAATCAGAAAGCTTCTATTTATGTGAAATATCTTGGCAACTGGCAGCAGTGAGGAAGAGAGTAGAAGGAGTATCAGACAGTTAACGGGACCTCGGGAGCGCGGTTGCAGGAGGTCTCAGGTGCTCTCTGCGATTTAAATGCCTGAGCCCTTCACAGGACAATCGTGTCCATTGCAGCGGGGCAGCGCCGCTGATGYGGGAAAATACCTGGCTGCCGTGACTTCGCTCTCCCGAGTGGTTCAAAGCGCCCATCCCCGCTGTGTTTGGGAGAGTTTTCCTGCCGGCCACCCCTGGCAGAGCAGCCCCGCGGGCTGGGACGGGGGGTAGCCCCCCCACCACTGCTGTGGCCCCTTTGTGCGCATTGCCCGCGGGCTGGGGCGGCCCGGAAAGGGCCGGGGATGCTCCGAGAGGCACGGTGAGGAGCAGGGAGAGGCGAAGCGGGTCCAGGGAGGTCTCCAGAATTTGTCCCGTCGGCTGAGAGTACTTCTGCCCCCGGATCAGATATCTTTTGAAGTTTGTTATTARCCTGCTTCTTCTGCAAACGCAGAAGACAGCAAAGGTGCAAGTATTTGAAGAAGTCAAGTTTTGTGTTGTTTTGGGCTTATACACCCAGRATTGTGGGAACGGACCTTTTCCGTGGTCTGTGTCTGACAGCATTTTGTCCCCACTGGGGACAATAAGGCGCTTCGGTGACTCAACACGCTCTTACCGGAGTCACTTTAAAGCAGAGTTTAAGATCACTGGCGACTTGAAGYACCCGAACTGAACGCCTGTTTGTGCTCCCAGGGGAGCTCCCTGCGGGCTGAGCCACATGGGCCAGCTTCAGCTTCAACACCTGACGAGCAGAGGCAGCCCGTAAAACAGAGCACAGAAGTCTAGATGCACCCTTTTCTTTTTCTTTTTTAAATTTTTAATTGAGGGCACGMGTTGCCCATGATTCAGTCAATTAAGCAATTGCAATAAATCAGTGATATAAATACAAATAGCATGAGATTACAGCTTTAGGCTAGGCAGGGTTAATAGTTAGAATAGGAGTGGGCTAAAAGCTGGGACAAGGTCACCTGGAGAATCAGTATAGGTGGCAAAAACCAGCTGATAAGAGCAYTTCCCCCCTTCCCAATAGGTGTCTTCACTAAGGCCCTGTGGTGATGGTATTGGTCAGCTCAGCACCGTACCTGGTGGAGAGGATGGCAGCAAGGGGGAGRTTATGACAAAGGTGGCCATGGTGTGAGGTCTGTGTGCAGGAATCTTCAGGAGAGGAAGGGGATGGGGTGACCACRTCACCAAACCGTCCCTCACCAAGACCACAGTCCAAGGGGTGAGTGCCTTTCCCCACTGCCCTGGTCTGCTGGTGGCCCCTCTGCCTGCACAGCCCCAGGATCTACCTGTCCCTTGCCATCCCATCCACTTGTGGCTCTCAGTGGGTCTGAAGTAGCCGGGCAGGTGGCTGGTAACCCTCGCTGTGGCCGCTGTCAGTGCTGGCTGAAGGGCAGTGCTGGGACCCGTTGTGCCATCTTTTCCCTGGGTTGCAGGAGCAGCTGCCTCTGGACCCTTACTCTCATCTACAGCTGTGGATGCGAATGCTGCCCTGGCTCTCCAGGGGTACCCAGGGTCCACATTTGAAGGGGTTCGAGGGGACCTAAGGAGAGATGCAGGAGGTGTTAGGAAGTGGGCAGGAGCCACACCATGAGGGGTGGGGAAGAACCACAAGGGCTGRCAGTGAGAACAGCAAAAGCCCTAAGAACAGAAGTGTCCTGATCCCAACCCTGGGAGGGTGAGGCCCATGAAACCCGTCCCTAGAGGGGGCCCTAGTGGATTACACGCGGGGGTGGGCTGGCACAGCCGAGGCCCACTGGGTTTACTTAAAAATAATGCAAATACTTCCGTAAAACGGCTTAAAGCAGCAGAAGGACAAGTCCTGCAGGCACCTGGGCATCCTTGGGGACACGGCGGTTTGGGAAAGGCATGTGTCAATTTAGCCCTGGTGTTGACATAAGCGAAAGTGCTAAGCCATTCCTAAACCTAAGTCAATACAGACTTAAGCCAAAATTGTTATTAACGAGCCCTAATCTGATTTAAGAGCCTCCGAGCTAGCCGTGTCTACACGATGCGCGTTGCCTTGCGCTGCGCTCCGCGGTGCCCGGTTCCTCGGGGGGGCCGTAGCCGGGACAGCGGGAGGGGTCAGGCGAATGCAGCCCCAGGGAGGAGGAAGGCTGGTTTTGGGCAGAGCCGGGTGCCGTGATTTGGGATGACCGTTTATTTCCCTCCACGGGATAACTTTGTAAGATTGGACCCAGCTCGGCTACCCTGGGGCGATTCGGGTCTATGCAAGCTCCTCCGGGCCGGGGGTGGCTGCAGTGGGGCCGGGGCTGCCAGGTTCCCTCTGCCGTGCCCGCCGGAGGGGTAGTGCCGAGGGCCAGCAGCTCCGCTCGCTCCGAGAGGGTCATGCCAGAGCATTTTTTTCCCCGTCCCAATGGGGCAGTTGAGCCCTCCACTCCACCCCTCACTGGGGGCCTTTCTTTTCTTCCCCACCAGCTTTGAGCAGCCCTGTTTCAGATTGGCCTTTTTATGTTTGATATAAAGAATAGTTGTTGGCCAATTCCATCTTTTCATCGCTGCTCTCCAGGCCCGGGTCCAAGCGGCTTGTCAGATGCTCATTAACTCCCCCTTTGGCTCTTTCCAGTGTGTCTCCTAAGCTCATTGTGCCAAGAACTAGCGCTTCTTTCTCTTTACACGGCTCCCTTTCTCTGCTCCATCAGGGAGACAAATTACTTTCCAAAAGGGATCGCCAGGGATGGTTTAATGAGAATTTCTCCAGCGCTGGCCGTGGAAATCAATGTAGTTAACATTCGGTGCACTTAATTGGACTTTTCTCTTCTGCCTCCTTCAAAAAAACTCTGAAGCTATCCTGTTAATCTCTCATTTGTAATCAATTGTGTTGACTAAACAAAAGTCTAGGTCGTCCTTTCTTCCTGTCCCAGACAATCCTTTGTTGCCTCTAAATGCCTCATTCTTGAGTGCTCCTGGTCGTGTAGATGGGTCCGATTTTTGACAGTTCATTATTGCGCTTTTGTCCATTTAATCTCCCTCGCTGTGTTTTGCATGTGCATGCCTTAATGAGCTCCGTTGGCAATTAACATGTTTCTAGCAGCAAACTGGTTGCTCAGACGTTTGGAGAGCGGAGTGCAGGGAAAAGGGCAACGCAGCTGCCTGTAGGTTGGTCGCTTTCCCGGTGCCCGGCGCGGTGCCGGGACGCACCTGGGAGCCGCCCGGTCCCGGGGAAGCACCGGGCCGGGCCGAGGGGGGAAGCACGGCGGTGCTGGCACGTCGCTCTCCGCGCAGAGGCACCTCTAACCCTCCCCCCGAGGCACCGGCACCGCTCAATCTGTTGTGTGCGCGGCTGCGGCGCCGGGAGAGGGGTTTTTGTGCGGGTTTTGTGTTATTGAGGCTTGCTGGCAAGAGTGCCGAAGTGTGAGCAGTCGTGGACAGCAGAAACATCTTGTGAGGGAGAAGATAATTGGAGTCTCTGGCGTGTGTGTGTCTGACAGAGCCGCCCCTCCCCCGCGATCTGTGGCTTGTGTGTGCCGGGATCCGGGCGGGATCCGGGGGGGGTCCGGGACCGGCCGGTGGCGAGAGCACTGCCGCGGCCCCTTCCCGGTGCGTCCAAGATCGGGGGGAAGCCGGAGCCACAGCCGGTCCGAGGAGGGCTGCCCACCGCTCCCCAGGAGGGGCCAGGTGACCCGAACCCACCAGCGGCGGCCGACACGGCACTTCAGRGTGCCCCGAAGATGCCCTTAGCCGTGACGGGGATGCCGCCCTCCCCCCCAGACGGCTCTGTAAACAACGCCGCTTTTTATAAAAAATGCCGTAAGAACGCGCTTCCTKAATTCCCTTCTCGGGAGTGGGTTTCGCACTGCTCTCGCCCATCAGGAGAGCTGAGGAAGCAGCCTGTGCGCTGTCTGTGGGGCCCGCAGCGGCGCCTGGCTCCCGCTTTCGGCYCCCGGCTGGCAGCCCAGACCTCTTCCCGGCGCCCGAGGTGCGGAGAAAGCGGCGCTTCCCCCGGACCTGGCAGCGGGACCAGCTCCGTAGGCACCCCGGAGGATGCGCACGCCCCGTTCCCCTTCTCCGGGACCTCGTCCTGCCATGGCCTCCCCGACACGGTGTCCTCCGGGAAAGAGGGGTCCCTGTCGCTGTCCCCGGCCCGTGGGTTGTCCCGCCCCGTCTGTCGCGGCGGCGGGAGAGCCGGGCTCGGCTCCCGCCTGCCGGGGGTTGAGCCGCAGCCCCTTCACTTGCGGGACCGTTTTCCCCGACAAGGTTTCCGGAGCGATGACTTATCGGTGACGGGGTTTGCATTTTTCTTTATTTTGTC
>NW_026623477.1:214575-237462 GCF_030028575.1 Malurus melanocephalus
TTTAAACAAATTCTGTCATCATTTTTCCCCACTGCCAGGATCACCGGACATTCTTTTTCCCTCCTCAAATCATCAAAATTTCCGCTATTTCCGACACTGGAAAATGCAAACCCCGAGAAATTCTGAAATCGCCCCGTCCCTCCAGCGTGAGCTCAGGGCCCGCAGCCCCGGCCCCAGCCCCCAGCCCGCTCCTTGGAGAGCGCGGAACGTCGTAGCTTAATAATGAATCCAGAAACCCGGAGCGAGGGGTCGACTCCCGTTCCTGTGCTCGGCGGCGAGCTGTGCTCGTCCTCGCCTCCCTCTGTTTAACCACTCAATTAAGCGGAGAAAGGTGAGCTCCCCATTACGCCGTCCCCAGGCATTTCGGTGCCTTTCTCGTTCCCCTCTTCATTGGCAAGCCCGGCCCGAGCAGCACGCACACGCCCGGCCGCCTCAATCTCCTTTCTCCGCTAGAATAATATTGTTCCTAACGACGTGGCCGGAATAGACACTTGCGTATTAAAAGTGAGGGAGGGAGGGAGATGAGAAGGGAATATTTAGTGTAATCCAAGTGCTTGATTATCCATATTCTGATCAAAAAGAGTTTCTGAGGCCTGCTGGGAGTGATTAGATTAATGTAATGCGGTTTGAAGGGTCTGTGTTTTCTCTCTTAATTTGGGTCATTACTCGGAAAGCAAGCGTGAGATCATTTTATCTGCATGCAAGGAAAGATAGTCATTCAGGAGCGGCTTAAACACGCCGTAATGAACCGACCCCGAAAAGCGGCGCTGAGAAACTCCGAGCCGCCCTACGCTCTGCCAGTCGGGGCCGCGCAGCCCCGCCGGGGGTCCTGCAGCCCTCTGAAGCCGCCCGGCTCCCTCCCGCCCTCGTTTTGCTCCTCTGATGCCCGCGGCGCTCGGCGGGCCCTGAAGCGGCAGGGCCCGGCTCYCGCAGCTCCCGCAAGCCGCGTTCACACGGGGGATGGCGCCGTGCAGCCCGGTCCCCGCTCGGGCCGGGGCCCAGGTGGGAAATGAAACACCTGCGAAGGGCCGGTTTATTGTCCCATGATAGATATAGATATATATATATATATATTCCTCACTTATTCGAGCGTACATTTAAAATGGAGATTTACAGACACGTATAAAGAGCGCTGTCCTGGCGCCGGGCGGGGGGCGGCCAGCCCGGCCCGTCCTGGCCCGCTCCGACGGCGCAACGCGCCATTAAATAAGATTCCTCTTATATACAACTGCGGCTCGGGGTCGCTTGCTACTGGCGGCTGAGCTCGCTGGGGAAAAGACAGAGAAGCGAAGGCTGGTTCGGATAAATAGTGCTGGCCTGGTGGAGCAGGTCCGAGTGTGGCGGCGCGCCGGGCCCTTAGCTCTGCCCGCTGCGCCCAGGGTCCCGCGGCGGAGGAGCGCTGGAGACGCTGTCGTGCAACTTTCGGACGTGCTTCTTTAAATCAAAGTTTCTGCAAAATCCTTTCCCGCAAGTGACACACGTAAAGGGCTTCTTGTCATTGTGGGTGTGCATGTGGAAAGTCAAGTTATAGATCTGGTGGAAGGCTTTGTTGCAAATGGTGCACTTGTACTGCTTCTCTCCGCTGTGGGTCAACTTGTGGTTCTTGTAATTGCCTGCGAAAGAGGAAAAAGACGGAAAASGGGGTTACCCGAGGGTGCCCGGGCCGCACTGTGCACAGGTAAGGGGGGCATTAGGAAGTGTCTCCCCCCGCACCCCCGTCCCACTTGTCAAACTCGGTCCGCGTCAGCGCGGAGCAGCGCGCAACTGGCATGGCACAAATGAGAAGCAGGGTCAGCCCGGTGACCCGCGGCAAACGGAGGGCTCTGGATTAGGACCAAGGCCCGGCACCTTTCATTTAAAAAGCATTTAGGGGGAACCGTCAGCAGTGCCCGGCGATGCGGCCCGGCTTAGAGGGAAAGTAATTGGGAGCGGCGGCGGCTCTGCCTGAGCCCCTCGCTTCCCCCAGSCAGGCAGGACTCGCCGCGTTTAATCCCCGCTAATGATGGGCGAGGGCCCCGGCGCTTCCCGGCTCAGCTCACCTTTCTGGTGGAAGCCCTTGCCGCAGAACTCGCAAACGAAGGGCTTGTAGCCGGCGTGGATGCGGATGTGGGTGTTGAGCGTGGAGCTCCTGTTGAACGCCTTTCCGCACTGGTTGCACTTGTGGGGTTTCTCCTGCACCGGGGTGCGAGAGGCCCGTCAGTGGGGGCTACGCGGAGAGCAGGGGCGGCCGCCGCCTCCCGCACCCCGGCTGCCCCCCACCTACCTGGGTGTGGATGATTTTGTGCCGGCACAGGGTGCTGGCCTGGCGGAAGCCCTTCCCGCAGACCTTGCAGACGAAAGGCCGGGCCCCCGTGTGCACCGGCATGTGGCGGGTGAGGTTGTAGTGCGCGTTGAACACCTGCGGGGAAGCGCCGGGAAGGCGAGGTCAGGCACGGCCCCGCCGCCGCCGCCCCCGGCCCCCCCCACCCGATGCCGGCGCCCCCCTTACCTTGCCGCAGACCTCGCAGGTGAAGTTTTTGGGCTTGCCCTCCGCCGCCCCGCCGCCGCTGCCCCCCATCTTGGCGTGGCCCTTGGGGGGGCCGCCGCGCTCCGCCGCCGCCGCCTCCTTCATCACCTGGTCCAGGTGTCCCGGCAGCCGCTCTTTGTGGGCGAAGGGAGGCGGCGGCGGCAGCTTCTCGGCCGCCAGCCCCGCCAGCTTGGCGTTCTCCAGCAGGAAAAGCTTCTGGTGGGCCGAGAGCCCCCCCGGCGGCGGGGCGCCCAGCAGGCCGGCGGGGAAGAGCTGTCCGTGCAGGAGATCGGCCGGGTGGTACGCGGCGTCCAGGTAGTTGAAGTAGTAGAGGGAGCGGGGGGCGGCCGGCACGGYCCCTGCCTGGTGGATGACCTGCGGCTTGATGAGCCGGCCGCTGGGCTGGCCCAGGGCGAGCTCTGCCTTGCAGCAGACGCCGCAGTTGGCTTTGCAGAGCCCCGCACCGCCCCGCAGGCTGCTCTTCCACAGCTCCGAATAGTTGAGAGTTTTGGAGGGCAGCTCGTAGCCCAGCGGCGGGATGGGGATCACGCAGGGCAGAGGCGAGCACAGGCTGAGCGGCTTCTTGCCCGGCTCCGGCCCCGGCCCGCCGTGCCGCTCCTCGAAGGCCGGCTTGGGCTCCGACGTCTTTGCCATGATCCGCTCGATGGAGAAGGCCAGGGTCTTGGAGGGGTTAGCGGTGGCGGCCCTGCCGTCGTGCCGGGGGCAGGAGGAAGGCATGACCGTCTCCAGCGACCCCGGGCTCGCCATGTCGCTCCGCCGTGCGGGAACTTGGTGTGAGCAGCGACTCGCTCCCGCTCTCGGCTCTGCATTCCAGAAAAGCCAGGAGACAAATCAATTTAATAAGCACCTTGTTCTCCCCCCACCCCACCCCCCACCGGCACCCCCTCCCTATTTACATTCAAATGAACATATTCAAGAACAATGGCACGTAGGGTACCAGATTACTGCTCATTAAGCGGAACACGCTAAAGTAACATGCAAGCTAGACCTTGTTAGTATTTTAAAAAAAGGGAAAGAAAAAGAAAAAAAACCTCCCCCAGCCCAATGCCACCCAGCCCAGCCCCACTGATGGCCACGGTCCGGGAAATGCGGGAGCAGGGGCGGGGGGCACGGCGAGGGGCGGCGGGGCTCGCCTTGGGACCACTTACCTTTGCCCAGYGCCGGCGAGACTCATCCAAGCAGCGCAGTGTGGCCACAGTCACATTTTGATAGCAAACATCTTCCTGAGCGTCAGATCACGGTCTCGTACATTTAAAGCTGACATCATATGAAGTCACTTTGAGCAGAATGACATGGGGATGCCACCATGGATCTTCCCCAAGCCGAGGCGCCGGGCTGGAGCGCGGTGGGTTGGGGCAGAGAGAGGAAGACRAGCCCCCCCTCTCCACGCACAATTTCCTTCCAGTTTAAGACGCACAAATCGCTCGTGTGCGAGCTGGGTTTTTTCCTCTCTCTCTCCCTTCTTAAAAAGCAACTTGCAAAGCAGAGGAATCGTTTTGCATGTGGCAAATTAGAAGGCAAGTGCGATTCACAAGTTGGGTGGAAAAGAGTGCTCCAGTTCTTGCTGGGGTTAGAAGAGCCACTCCGAGTGAGCGTGAGGATTTTTTTTTCTTCTTCTTCTTCCTTTTTTTTTTTTTTTTTTTTTTAAGAAGGGGGAGAATGATTTTTTTTTCTAAAGCAGCTACCACGCAACCATGCTCGAGTTATTTTGGCAACCCATCTGCAATCAGCTCCGTTGCAACCGAGCTGGAAGATAATTAATAAATTGTCACTTATCTGCGAGCCTCCCCAGCATGTATAAATTAATAGCCAACCCATTAATTAGGACAGTGTATTAATGTTAATTAAACTAAGTTTAATTCCAGCCCTCTCCCCTCTCAGGGTAGCTGGTGATTAGCCTTAAATAAATGCGGAGGGAGTCGTGTCCAGGACTAGATTTCGCTGCTGAAAAAAAAAATAAATTAAAATAATAATAATAATTTTTAAAAAAGACCCGTGTTTAGCGAAGGGAAGTTCTGCAAGTTGTCACCCCCTAAAGGTGCCCGCTGCCCCGGGGGGCACACCGACTCTCCCTTGCCCTTCTAGCCCCTGTCCTTGTCCTACCCCCCTCCGCGCTTTCTTCTTCCCCCTTTCTCCCCCCCGCCCCCCCCCAATGTAGACGACGCTACATTATAGCGCCTGGATGCCGGGGTTTCTTCCCTTCCTCTCTCTAATTAAAACGCCGTGATGCGGGAGGGGAGGATTTGCAGAAACCTCAGATGCGAGGACGCGGTAATTGAGAGAGTCCCGCGTCCACCTGTTTGGGGGGGCCCGGCTGCAGGGCAGCACCCCCCGGGCTCTGATTAGCCGCCCCGTTCCTCGCCGGGGCTATTCAGCCGAACCAATTTTCCCCCGGCGATTCAGGGCGCTCAATTCTCTTTCACTTGTAGCCACTATAGCGCTGCGTGGAACCTGGTTTTGTGTGTTTCTAAAATAAAGGGGAGGATTATCCGGGGGAGAGGGGGGAGCGAAGGGTTTAGATTGAGCCTGGCCAGAGGTAAAGCAAGCAATGAAAAGGCCCCTATATATATTTTTTTTTCCGCCTCCCTCGCACGCCTAAGAAAGTTTAGAGGAATTCGGGGGTTTTGTGCGCCGCTGACAAAGCCGCGCCTCCTCTCCCCGCCGGGGCAGCTCGCCGGCGGCTGTTTGCAGACAGGCTTTTTCACCTGCGAACCACAACACGCTCCAGAAACAAACTTTAAAAGCGGCGGCCGCCCCGGGCTGCCTGCGGGCGGAGGGGAGCGCCCAGCCCTGAGGGGACACCCCGCCTGGAGCATCAGGTGTTGGCATCCCCCCAGCCGTGCCCGCCCGGATCTCACGGGTCAACGTGCMAGGGAGCGAGGGAACCGTCCCGCTTCTGGAGGAGAGGCTGGGACGGGACCGTGGAGAACCACAGAAGCCGTGCCCGGTGTCTGGGCTGCGGGAGAGCCCGGCTGAGCCCCGGGGAGCCGCGCCGAGCCGAGCCGCGCTGCCCGCCCAGCCCGTGCCTCCTCCGGGCAGCGGGAGCGGGCAGGCGGTGTCTGGGTTGGGCTGGGCTCCGCTCGCTCCCGGGGCTCGCCGGCTTTAGCGAAGTATTTAATTAGCCTCCACAAACTTCTTTTCCTCGCCTGCAGATTATACTGAGTGGAGGGTTGGGAACTATTTTACACCTTGCCACTCACATGTTAATTAATCTCTATCTAACCCTAATTGCAGTTTATTCAAGCACCGCTCAAACAGCTCACCCACACAATAAACACTGGGGCTGCTTTTATCCATATTACTCCCCGCTCACACGTTGAGTAATTAACTCCAGTACCAACTAATAGTGCAAACAAATATTTTCTGTAAACGAGATGATTTCGGGCAGGATAAAAGAAGGGCTGCGGAGCCGGGGCCGGGAGCTCGCTGCCAGCTTCCCCGAGCTGCCCTCGTCCTTGCCGGTGTTTGCTGAACCGSATTTCTCCCTCTTTCCCTCCCTCCCTGGCCGAGGGGACGGCTGGCGGATCGCTGCTCTGTACCCACTGCCCTGCTCGGGGCAGCGGRTCCCGCAGGCCTCGGGGCTCCCGGGGGCGAGGAGAGCGGGGGATGCTCTTGCGGAGCCCCGGGGCTGCCTCCTTCCCGCATCCCGGAGAAGCTCCCGTGCATCCCGAGGCCGGGTACCGGCTCGGGCCGTGCCGCTGCCTCCCGGCCGGCTCGGAGCCGGGTGCCGCACGCCTTATGCATCAGGGCGTTGAGATCCCAGCTAAGAGCCGGGCATCAGAGCTCAGTATTTTAATTGAAATCGCAGGTTTAGGCACAGCTGGAGGCCGTCTCTATCGATTCGACTTCTGCTGTTCCGGCGAGCATATTACAAGTGACTGACTTTGAGCCAGCTGCCCCAGCCCCGCCGCCTGCCCACCGCCCAGGCCGAGCCCGAGCCCCTGTGCCCCCGGAGAGCCGAGCGGGGCGGGTGGGTTTGGGGGGGCCGAGCGGCCCGGCCCGGCTTTCGGAGGCAGGAGCCTGCACGTCGGATGCGCAGCGGGCTCCCGGCTCGGCCCCGCGTTCCGCCTCTCCCGTGGAGGCAGTTCTCCCGTGGGGTTTTAATCCTTCACCCCCGACATTTGGAGGCAGAAATGGTTTGCGGATTTTTCCCAGGAAGGCGCACGCCGCAAAGCCGTTCCCAATGCGGACGCGATCGCTCCTACGGTTATTTTTACGCCKCTGCCTCCCCAGAAAAACGAGTGTGGTGTCCGGGCGAGCCGGGTCGGACCCATGCGGGACACAGCGAGTCACCCGGGGCTTCTCTAGCGCCCGCTCCCCTCGGGGGTCCCGTACGCGCCCGGCAGCCCCGGACCCAAACGCTTCCCRGCCGCTGACATCGAAAACAGGCGGRGGTTCCCCTTTTTCTCCTCGACAGCCAGACCCGATTGGTGAGGGGCTCCTCGGGGCTCGCCCCGGGTGGGTCCCGGGCGGGCGAGAGCTTAGGGCCCCGCAGGCCCGGCCAGGCTCCCTGTGTCCGTCGGGCCGCCTCCGCTCGGGCAGTCGGCACTGGGCATTTCTGGTCCATTGGAAGATAACTTAGGATCCTCCTAGTTATTTAACTTGGCAGCTGCTTAAACTCCGCAGTGGAAGCTGCCGAAAGTTATTAGCATTATGCTTCAATCTCCTCAAAATGGTGGCTTTGATTTCCATGCTGCTTTGCTTTTTATAGGTATTTTTCTAAATACTTTTTTCTTCATTTTTCCCTCCTTATTTTTTTAATAGAAGGTGCTGGACTGCCGGGTGAGCCACCAGCCCAGGCAATTAGGATGGGGCTGTCTTTGTGAGTCTGGCTGGGGGAGCAGCTTTTTCTGTGRCTTTGCAGCTTTGTGGCTGGTGCAAGGTGCGCTGGTGGGGCTGGGAGGAAGGTTGGGCTGTGSTGTGCCCGGCACTGGCCCCACCGTGCTGGGTTTTGGTCTGTCTCGGTGCAAGGCATCATTGCAACCTCGAAGGGTCTGCCCAGAGATGCTCCCAAGGTGTTTGGCCACAGCTTGGTTTGCTGTGGTCAGAGACAGATGCTGTTTGGACAAATTAATGAGTAACGAACAGASAAGTCAGGATAGCAAAGTTTGGGGCAGGGGTGAAGTGAGAGTTGTTACCCATCTGAGTCTTTCCTGTTACCCCTCTGAAACAGTGATATTTCATACAACAGGAGCAGTACCAATGCCTCAATCCCCATGGGCAATCCATCTCATCCTGCAGGGCTCATGGAATTGGTGGGGTGACCCTGCTGCCCTGTCACCCAACAGAGACTGCCACACTGGGGCCAGGGTAGTGCCTGGCAAGGCTACATTGGATGGAGCAGAAGCTTTGAGTCCCTCCAGAGTATTTTTTCATCCCATTTGCCTATCTATAGGCAGATAATTTTATTTTACTTGTTTTTTTTTTTTTTTTTGGTTTTTTTTTTTTTTTTTTTTTTTTTTTTTTTTTTTTTTTTTTTTTTTTTTTTTTTTTTTTTTTTTTTTTTTTTTTTTTTTGGGGAGGTAAGTTTTTGGAAAAAATTGTACCCCTCTACAGGTCCCAGAGGAAGTGTGGTTAGTGAGATTTTGGAAGCAAACTGGCTCAGAGTCCTTGCATGGTTGTGCTTCTCTACTTTGTCAGTGATGGCAAGAGTAACATCGACATTTTCAACCTGAATCCAATTTTAAAAGCTGGTATCTGACCTGCTTCTAAAGCTGTTTGAAATCTAGTCCCGCTGCAGAGCAACCGGCAGGGCACCGTGGCAGGAGCTGCACAGAGTGCCTTGATGGCAATCAAACGGGCTTATGTAATTCTAAAAATGGCAACTCCTTACTTGCCACATCTCTTTCTGTCTATGCGGAGAGTCCTGCAGAGCTGCCAAACAGAAGCAATTGAATGAACTCTTTTCCCGGCTCATTCCTCCTTCCGCAGCTCGGAGAAAGTGAGCCAGAGCCTATTCTAGTTTGCCTGTCAACAGGAATGGTAACTAACGGCTCGATCCCAGCCAGGCTTTATGCCCCAAAAACGCTGCCTGCCTGCCTGTGCGGAGCAGRGAGAGACAGGGTGAGGGAAATCGAGTTCCTGGTGCGAGACTGGTCTGGCCCAGGAGGCAGGAGAGGTGTCGGTGGAATCCACACCACATCCAAAGCCAACCTGACCAGTCAGGCAAGGAAGGAATTATTAAAAGGRTGAGCTGCTATTCTCCATCCTTTTTGTCAGAAATAGTCACCCTTCGCGTTGCAGTGATGGAGCAATGCCGTGTTTCGTTTCTGAACGCTGAAACTGAAAGATRTTCCTTCCTAATGTTTTGAAATGTTGTACTTTTTTGTTTTGAAAGAGTAGGAGCTTTCAAGTTTTTCTAGGTTTGTAGGGGTTTTTTCCCCTTATTTTCTATTTAGGAGAAAAGGTGGGAGGAAGTAGAGAAGGAGAATATAATGGGGGGATGGCCTTGTTCTCACTTTCCTACTGAAAACGTTTCAGGAAAAGGAGCAAAAAGCAGTGAAAATGGGTAGAAGCCCACTTCAGTTTCGTGTTCCTATTCCTTCCCTTTTTTTGCTTGAAAGAAGGATGGCCAAAAAAGTAAGTGGGACAAACTCCACGTGTTTTGAATTATTCTGCCCTTAATGAGATAGAAAAACATCTCATTTTTGAAATTACTTCCTTTTTCAGTGAAGAAAACSAAACACAGAAAGAATCTTTCCAAAGCCAATCTTTCCACTGTCTTTTTGCCACTCGCTCCTCTCTCAGTGCTGTCCAGCCTTTCTGCCTTTGCCACATTAGGTTGGTTGAGATTTGTATTTGCCACGGTTTGAACTGTTGTCACAGGTGTCCCCATCTGCTGCAGAGCTGGACTCCAGGGGCTGTGTGGTACAGAGGTGGCAGTGGATGGCAGTGGATGGCAGTGGATGGCACCTTGTCCCCTTCCTCTGGGGCGTGTGGGACAGGCAGGACTGCAGCATCCCTGTCCCTTCGTGGTGCCCAAGTCAGAGGGAGCCTGGCAAAGCTCCCAGATTGACAAGTGAAAGTGCTGCTGTGCTGCTTGGGCATGAGAAAAGGACTGATTTCACCCCAGAAGACAGGATCTAGAAGAACCACAAAAAATATCCCAAGAAAAGGAGCCCAAACTAAAATCTTGATCGTGTATTGGAGGAAAGGCTTCAATGCACAACCCAAGTATTTCCTCAATGTTCAAGAACACCCACAAATTACATAAAAATAGATGATGATTTATTTATTTGATTCAATTATTAGCCTAGATTGTGGTTTTGGGGTAGGGGTGGGACTGGAGATAGTGATATTGAAAAACCAATTGTGAGAAAAGCCCAGGCAAATCATTTGGGGGAACAGAGGAGTTGCCTCAGCGCTTCTTCGCAAAACACAGAGCACTGCAGAACCCACCAGGAGCTCTGAGACTTCTTGGGTGTGGAGGACCTTACCAGGGTAATTGTTTGTCCCTGGGGAGCTCTGGGCCCTTGGTCCCACAGTCCATGGGTGAGGTGGGTGTCCCAGGGCTGTGGCCAGTGTGTGTTGGAGGGATTGGCTCATCAATTCCTGCCTACACACCAAGCAGGTGACCAGGGGAAGGTCTGTCATGGTGAGCATCAGCTGCCCCTGCTGGGTCACCCTTCCCATCCAATTGGGCTGTGCTACCAGTTGGTCCCAAAAACTGGTGAATATGGCTCTGGGACATGTTCCTGTCCCTGACATGAGGGTCTGGATGGGCTTGGAGGCTGCCACGTGCTCYGCCTCTGATGTAAAACCAAACCCGCAATCTTTGCTTGTTTAGATGGACAAAAAAATACCTTCCCCATTTTCAGATTTCACCACCACGTTTGCTTCTAGTCTTTGAGGTATTTATCTCCTCCTACCTCCCTTCCAGTGCGTGCTTCTCCTCTCCAGCTGACAGCCTGGGACAGCCCCGAGATCAGCTGCTTGTGGAGCTCTCTGTGCAGAAAGCCAGTCCTAAACGGTGTGGCCTTTGTTCCCCCCAGCTGTCGTATCCTCCGGGATCTGCAACAAGTCCTCATTTTACAGACCCCATCTTGACAGTCCCCAATCTGATCTGACCACCTGGTTTGTTTTTGAATCGAGCACTTGAGTCATAACATTTCTGTTTATTTCAACAACTGTATTCCTTGCATAGGAAATGAGCCAAGATGGTCTAAGGCGGGGAGAGCGAAGCATGTCGTGGTTGTAATTGCTTTTGCTCTCCCAATATAAAATTTTACAGTATAATCAAAATCTTATTTTTGTAGTACTGGACTCTGTTATTGACTTAATCTTCTTAAGTGCTCCTATTATTCCAGTGATTTCATCGTTGTATGTTGATTTTAATCTTTTGATCTCCATATTAGCTACTGCCTGCAACTAATTTGTTGCTCAGTGTTTTTCTTTGTTTTGACCTGTGAGGCATTTTCCTCATGGCACACAACTCTGCTGGCAGATTGCATATAATCTCTGCACTTTTTTCTCCCATATTTTGCATAGTTACAACAAATGCGGATTTACAACTTGAAATGGAATATGTATCTTTTAGAAAGGCTGAAGAAAATATCACTTCAGGTTTAGCTTGAGAGCCTAAATGTRTTTGATTAAAGGAAATACCATGGAATACAGCTCGCCAGAGAGAGGTGTCACACCGGCTTTTTTTTAGTCCAGCAAGTTCATGATGGGTGAAAACTGCAATAACTGTAATTTATATTATATGCAGTCAGGATCAAAGAGTTCTGAAAGCAACATTAGAGCTGAGATGAAGAAGGCTGGGTTTTGTGTATGGCTCAGAGGGCTCTCCTAGCCGAGCTTGGTTGGATACAACAGTGGCTTTGTTGAACAAAGCCATGTTCCTGGCAACATGGAGCAGTTTTGTGAACAAACACTGATGGTGGAAGTGCAGAGTTGTGAACTTCACAGCCAAAGTGCAGAGGTTGACATACGGCTCAGCTGCATTTTGGTTGGCCATTACATGACAGCTTTTCCCCTTGGTAGTTGATGGTTTAACCTGTGCTGATTTATCATGTGCTTTGTTTGCATTAGCTTTTTCTTTTARAGCTTAGAGAAATAATTTTTGCCTTAGGTTTGCTGTGACTTTTTAARAAAGAATACAGCCTGAACGTTGACAAAATCATCTTTGCTTTGTTGCGTGCCTGTTTATGCTTCTGAACACAAATTGCCTTCTAATATTTTTGACGTTTTGGTCACTAGAAAGGCAGRAAAGCAATTTCTAAGATGCCTATGGGCCAGAAGACATGCATTACAGCAGAGGGGAAAGAATCTGTTAGTTGCTGAAATATAAAACAAATTGGATGAACAGCTGCTGACACTTGTCAGTCAAAKAGTTGATAGCATTTTCAGTCTCCATGCCACATGCTTTAAGTAAGTCTGTCAAAAAAAGGATATTTTCGCTGGACTTCCCTGTAAATATGAGAGAAGTTTTGGCCTGATCTATCATTTAAAATTTTGCTGGCAGAAGAATGAAATTTTCCTCTTTTTCCAAAACTGATTGACATAACTGTACTGGCAGATTCTTCATCTAGGTGCAGTTGTACTGGCAGAAAGTCCTTTGTTGGAGCTCATTCCATACAGCAATGGGTTGAAGTGAACCAGCAGCAGATCCTCGCATTCCTCGGCCAGGTTTGCCAGTGCTCCCATCCATCCATCCATCCACAAACCCTTTTAGGTGCTGCCCAAGCTGTGCTCTGCAGGAGCTGAACCCTGTCCAAACTCTACTCTGTGGCCAGGAGGGATTTGAACCCAGGCTGATATTTTTCAGGCAGAACCAAACCATTTTGGATTTGAGGTTTCTGCAGGATTGACCCAGTGGCTCTTCCTGCTCCCGGTACYGCAGTGCAGCACCCATTTAGGGGAGAGTTGGGCTGCCAGAACCCCCCAACCACGTGCAGGGTTAAAGACAGGGAGGATCAGGGTGCAGGGCACTCCTTTGCCCAGCCACAGGCTGCAGGCTCTGGACTGGGAGGTTAAATCCTGCTTTGTATGCATTGCTTGTATGCAACACCTTCTCCCTGCTTTCACTAACATAACGTGAAGCTCATCTTTTGGGTCCAAACGCCTTAAAAATAGTGAGCTGGCTAATGCTTCCCTGTTCTGTGCTCAAGCCTCAGGGCTGTGGAATCTCTGGGGTTTGAGGGCACAGGCATAGGGTCACTGCCCATGACAGAGGCACTCAGTGAGGGTGCCCAATCGCTGCTGTTCCAGGGAGGTGCCGACGCGCGTTAGCGATGCACAGCCAAGGAGCATCTCCTGAAGGCTGCGCCCACACTCTCTCATTCAAAAAACTGAGCAGGGCTCACTATTTTGAAAGGTGGCAGGTGGAAGTGGGCTGTGTTTTTACCCAATAAATATTTTGTGTTTAAAAAAAAAAGAAAAAAAAAGGAGCCATTTCCAGAGCGGAATCAAGCTGTTTCTCCAGCTCTGCTCTGCCTGACTGAGAGCAGAGCTATAAATTTGTGTGTCCTTCAGTGCTCTTTGCTACCAGCCTGGTGACCATCGCAGTGAGGCTTTCTCAGAGGGCACACTCTTGGAGCTGTTGTCCTTCACATAAATATTTGGGACAGCTGAGGGAGAGGATAAAGAGGGCATGGGCACACGTGCGCATCAGTGTGTGTATGGGTCTCAAGTGGGTCTCAACCACCTAGAAAGAAGGGACCAGGTCATATTTGCATTTTGGTCCTTGCTTTACATCTTGCGAGACTTGCTTTGTCAGGGAAATCCTGGAAGGGCTTCAGGGTGGGATTGAAGGCTCCAAGCATAACGAGGTCAAGGAATAGATGTTTTTTTTGTGCACATCCCAGTGACTGACCTGTGGAGGCATCTGAACAGGTTTTGATAGACCTAGTATGACTTAAACACTCAGCTAGTACCCCAGCTCTTCTGAGGACTCAGGGCCAAGTRATTGCACAGATGAAGGGTGGGTAARAAGAAGGAAAACTTCCTCTGTCAGTGGTCACAAAGCCGTATTTGTGCTTAAGTCCTCAGAGATTGCTTTTTTTTTGGCAATGCTTCCCTCTACCAGCAGCACAAAGCAGTACAAAAATCAAAAAGTGGTCTGCTGGGCTASAGCCAGGGTTCAAAATGTCTATTCTCGTGCATCAGATAGCTCCTCAACATGTAAATGGTGCCAAAAGTGCATGTCCACCACCCAGTCCTAAAGKGAAGCCCCTGCTAATGCTCCTGTTCTAAGGGAGTGGTGCATGCCTGGGAAAGGTGGATGCTGAATGTGCAGGATGTGGCCATCCAATAATCACAGCCAGATGCCAAACTGTGACACAGAGGGAAGGGACCCAAACATCCAGCACTGCAGCTGAATATGCTCCAGGATCTATAATCACCTCAGCCCAGTCTGGGACTCAACACCCCCTTCACAGGCAGTTCCAGAGGTGCCAATCTCATCCTGTATGTCCAGGCAGGATCTCATGTTTTTTGGGCTCTGGAAGATGGTTTAGTTTGATGGTTYATTATGTCAGGCAGGCTCATCCAGGCCGGATGTTTTTCCATTTCCATTTTATTTGTGAAGGATGAACATTTATTCTGGTTCCCCAGGCTGGCATCAGGTTGTTGTGTCTGGGGGTAAAGGACACCATTTCTGCTTCTCTCTCAAATGAAACCTGGGCTAGCAGGAATCACTTCTGGTGTGAATTGGCTGATGGGAGGGAAACCTCTCAGAAAACTCTCTAACAGAGAATCACAGAATGGATTGGGTTGGAAAGGACCTCAAACACAATCCAGTTCCACTTCCCACTAGACCAGGYTGCTCAGAGCCCCRTCCAGTCTGACCTTCCAGGGATGRATTATCCACSACCTCTCTGGGCAGCCAGTTCCACTRTGTTTCCATTAAACATGTTTTCCATCAAACCAGACTTTCATTTAATTTCAGGTCAGGGTTTGTCCCTGCCTTGTGCCCAAGTGCTGCTGCAGTTGGCTGCTTTGGGAGAAGTTAAAATACAAACTGAGGCCTTTTGAAGGAAGGKGAGTGTTGGGTAAGGCTGATGGCCATAGAATAACAGGGGCTGAACCAGAGCAGACACCAATTAAATGTCCAGGGACAAACAACAGTCACAGCAGAAATACCCTCATACCTGGGGAACAGAYAGTGTGCTCCCAATCCTGACCCCTGGGGAGCAAATCAGGAAACCATCTTCTTAATTAATAAACTAAAGAACACCCATGAGAAAAGAAAATGCCTTTATTCTGAGAGGTGGGGGCTCTTACATCTCAGCTTGGTTTGGTTTTTTTTCTAAGGCAGACATAAAAAGACTCCATAATTTATTATTAGGACATCTGAATAGTTATTTATTGAGAAGCCACAGTTCTCACACTTTTACAACTGTCGGCTTGTATAAGGCAAAAAAAGCAAGATGGATCACTATTTTACACAGAAAGTAAAAGCTCTGGAGAAGGAACTGATGGACATGCAGTTACTGGTCAAAATGCAATGTACATGACATATATAAAAACCATTGTGAAACAGAGGAATTGTAAATTATGGTTACAATCTACCGAAATAAATATTCAATATATTATTATAAACACATTTGTAGAGTCTAAGATTGTAATTAAAGTTGTCTTTGTACATACACGGTTATTTGAAATTTAAACAAAAATGTAACATTTAGAGGAGCAAACGTCAACATAAAACAACTGCTTTGGACTTGTAATGTGGCATGATATATCCATAATGATAGGATTAATCTGGTGTGGCAATTAGAATGACTAATCCTTTGGGATGTAGTCTCTATGGAGTTAACTGCATATTGAAGGGAAGAGCCTGGTACATTAACAAGGATGCAGAACGATTCAAACGGCTGTCTGGGTTTGTTTGTTTTCTGGTTTTTAAATGAACAGAGAGAACAAAAAAATCATTTGTAATTGCCTGGTTTTTCTTTAAAAACAAAGCTGTTTTTTTTTTTTATTAATTTTAAGCAGTTGGCATCCACAGAAGAGAAACAAAGAAATGAAAGGACTCGAGTCACTCATCTTCACAACAATTTACCATCAATGTATATACAGTACATTAATGAAGCATTGTTTAAACTTTAATAACAGGGACACACCTAGCATGTTCTCTATGTAGTTTTTTCCATTAACAGTATTAAACAATGGTGCTCCATATTGCTTATGAACATATAGATATGAAATTAGGAAACTGATGAATCAAAGAGAGGTGCTAATCTTATTACCACACAGCTAACATGGCATTTGTATTGGTAAACTTCTCATGGGCATTTAGAGCTGACATAAAAATTCCTAATGTGGCTAACTGAGTTACAGACGAGGTACATGCACGGATACCAGGCGACCCCCAGCCGGTGCTCCAGCGTCTCTAGTCGTCCTCTTCATCCTCCTCATCGCTGTCCTTCATGGTGATCCCCTGGAGCCCCCCGCCCTCGCTGACCGACGCCGTGGCCTCCTCTACCGTCAGCCGGTTCCGGATGGTCTCGTAGGTTTTGCTGTTCAAGGTGGAGTCCAGCACGCCTTGCAATCGGAAATCCCGGTACGTTTTCTGCAATAGGGACAAGCATGGAGGGAAGGACATGGGGAGAGGTCAGAGTGATACGCAGCTCCTCTGCTTTGGTGCAGGAATCGACCTGTGCCCCGTGCTGGGGGTTGGGAGAGCTGGGATACCAGGGAAATCCCAGCCCTGGGGATGTTCTGCATCGCCTGGGGRGCACAAAGGCCACAGGGCCATCTCTGCTGGCCACCACTGGCATGGCAGAAATCCCTTTAGGGTGCCTTGGGCTACAAATTACCCTTTGTGGGCCAGTGAAGTGGCTGAGCTGGGTGGTTTTAGAGCAGTGGGGCAGCTCAGGGGAGCTTTGCACAGGGTGTGCTGGGGTCTAAGCAGTCATCAAAGCAATGTAAGGGTTCTGCTCTAACTTCCCGTGCTCCTGGATGTGCTCATCCTGCCTCTAATGTCAGTTATTTCTCCTCAAACAGCAGGACGCTTATCGCCCGTACCTACAGATGTGATTACACATTCCCGGAATGCTCCATATTAAACAATCCTACCTACAGTATGGGGATTAAATAAACTAAGTCCAGGATACTGGAGGAAATTATTGACGTATAAATATAAGCACAGGGCACATGTTCCTTAAATCTCCCTTTCTTCACCTCAAACTGGAGCTGCATTTCCATGGTTCCCATTTTCCCCTTGTTATTACAATTAACATATCTTATGTGAATTTATGTTTAAAAGCTCCTCGATTCTGTGAGATAAAACTCTGGTCTCGTTGTTCATTTAATTCTGCTCTGTGCTCTGCATAGAAACTATTTACTGTTCTGCTATTTCAGAAAGTCCTTGGGTTTGTTATAGCTGCTTCTGAATGTAATATTGGTATAAATAAAGCACAAGGAAAAAAGCTTTCCTCAGCTAACTGACAAGTAGGAATAATCTGTCTGTGCCTGTTGTTTTCAGTTATGAAAAGCACATTTAATACATTTCAGTTTTAATTTATTCATGCCTTCAATGTGTTCACTGCACACAAGACCATAAACATTATAAAATACTAGACCAAAAAGCATTAGATAGAACCTAAAATGATCAAAAATATATTTACCCCCTTCTGTGATCTTATTATTTCATGTAAACCACTGTGATTTCACACTGAAATAATTATCATTAGTCCAAGGCACGCACACRCACACATATACACATACACGTGCATTTAAGGAAAAAAAAATGCTACTTTCAGGGTATGTTATCTCACCTTTGTGATCTCTTAAAAGTTGATTATATACACCCATTGTAAAAGAARCAACTTCAATTAACTATGAGAACAATCTCATTTACATTCTGACAATAATCACAAGCCATAGCTGGGCTTAAATGTTTCTGGCAAAACAGCGTTAAAAACTTTTGGGTTGATTTAATCTATTTTAACACCAGAGTTCACTGGTGTGATCAGCAAATTTGTTCACAAAAAGGCTAAKTTTGGTGCACTTACTGTACAGGTAAGGTCAAATAGCAAGAGATTTTTTTTTTAATGCAAGGATACTTTGTTCCTGTTTGCATACCTGTATTTTACATCTCTATGCATTTCAAGTTCCTGTTTATCCTGTGCTACCTGCCCTATTTTAAAGAATTTTAAAGAATTAAAATTCAATTATTTTAAAGAATTTTAACGAATCCGGAATTTATCTGCCAGTGCCAGTTTGCCACACACCTGCAGGCACATGCAGAAGCTGAGGGATGCTGAGAACACCCTGGGTTCTTACCTTGACTATCCTAATGAGAGTTTTCAGTTGGTAGATGTGGAGCTGCAGGTCCATGCGGTCTGTCAGCCAGGTGCACACAACACTCATGGAGCTGGTGTACCATTGCTGCAAGAGAAACACAAGACTTGTCCAGCAACCCCGCTGGGGGGGGTGCCCCGAGTGGCACCGGTGCCCCAAGCACCCCATAACATCCACCCCAACCTTCCACCCGGCTCATGGGGGCACAGACTGACAGGGGAGGCAGGCATCTGCTCTCACACCAAGCTTCCATGCATGAGCTTTCAAATTTTAATGATAAACTTATTAGGAGAGTAAGGCCACCAGTAAACCCACAAGGTTTTGTAATCTGATTTTGCCGCTGATGGCACTGTGGTGTGCGTTGGGCTCGAGCCATGTTCGAACCCGTTTCCCCCACAGTCCTGCCTTGAAGGGGGTCAGTCCCACACTCAGGTTACTTACCATCTTCAATTTCSATCATGAACAGACACAGGATGAGCCTGGTTCCGTGGGGGTGAGCGGAGGGGAGGCTCATGGGGAGCAGGGTTTGGCTGGGGGGAAGGATGCTGCTGTAAGCACCTACGGGTACCTGCCCAGCCTGTGTGGGAAACACTCTGCTTTCACCCTCACAACTATGAAAGATGGAAAAGCAGCAAGGAAATGAGCTTTTTTAAAGCTGCTGAACTCACAGGGCCCCTCCAGGGGCTGAAATTGTGCTGTTTTGTGCAAAAGGCTCGCACAGGAAAGCTCTGGTGGGCGGCGAATCAGCTCACGCAGGGCTGACCCTGCACGTCTGATGCCACACAGACAAGCAGTGAGCCTTCCAGAGGAGGAAAATCAGGGACTGGGGGGTRATGGGGAATCATAAAACCTCCCCACGATGCTCAGCACAAAGCAGGCAGAAAGCCATCGCACCCTTCTCACACATAGAATCAAATCCTGGACTGCTGAAATTAATCTAGAACCTGTTAGAATACTAAAGAAACCCCACCAGAACTGTTTATGAAAATCCTGATTGAGCATCATTCAGGTTAGTTTGGAATGCAGCTGCCTCCCAACAAGCCTCAAACTTCATACCAGTCCAAATCAGGTCTTGCTGCCCCCCTTGGGTGGGGGTCTCCGACACAGAACATTGCCCTTTTCCCGCTGACTGTGGAAGCTGCCAGCGCAGCAGGGGAACAGAGACAACTCAATATTCTGTAATTGCAAAACTGCAAAAATTGCTGGTGATTTGTTACCCTCCATCCTTCGACACTGGCACCCACAAGCTGGCACGAGGCTCACCAAAGCAAACAAACGAGTCTAAGCTAGAGCAGCCCCGCACTACAAAAATGTGTGCCCAACACACATCTCCAAACCGTATGGCAGCACACCCGGGAGCTGCAGGGGAAAGCAAACCCCAAACCCGATGATGTTCCTCTACTCTACTTTCTACAGCACCTCTTTAAAATGGAGGAAATAAGGAGATGGAAGAATCACCRAAGAAATGGCATGTGGTGACCTCATGCTCAATGCTTACAGCTCTGCAACTCRTGGCAGAGATTCTGCTGACCCTTCCTCTCCAGGATGGAAAGCTGGCAAGAGCTTGGATGAGCCTAATTGAGACTGGCAAGCGGGAGCTCTCAGCTGTCACCTGAGGTCCTGACATCAGACTGGGGCTGAACAGTGAGTGAAGCACCCTGGTAAGGTGGTGTGGACATGATAAGCACAGGAGACACAAAGCTCTTGTGGGGTTTCGTACCTTCCACTCCCCCAGACTAGTCTGAGAAGTCAGAGCATCCCTGGATATCCCCTAAGGATCCCAGGTGCCAGCTGGTGGTGGGGTGGCACAGAGTGACTGCTGCCACCGAGGGATCTGCCTGGGTTCCCGTGAAATGCTGCAGACCCACACGGGCAAAACAAAGAAATCAYTGATGTTCATAACGCCGCTTTTCTGCAATCAGAAATCAGAGCCTGACTGAGTCATGCTCTCGGGTGATCTGAGCTGTGATCCAGGGCTGTGCTGGCACGKGGATGCCCAGGTCAGCCGAGCACCTCTTTCCCCTTCTCCTGCCACCTCTTCAAATCAGAACCCCCAAAGGGTGTGATGGTGTGTRACACACACACACCCTCTCCCTTCCCCTGCTGCCTCCCATCCTCCGCAGAGCCAGGTCTGTGTGTCACCTCCACATGAGATGAGGAGTCCCTGGCAGGGGCAGGTCCTGCCGTTYCTGTCTGTCCCACGCACGCCCACGCCGCTGTGTGATCCCGAACAGAAATTATCACCTCTGCCCGCAGGTTATTGGCAAGGTGACTTCGCTGCTGCGAGACCTTTGGAGGGAGCAGAATGAAATGTTTTTTCTGTTTTCTGGAGGGCACTTCAACACTCTGGGCTCTGGGGAGATGCAAACTCCTCGGAACAAAATGTGAATATCACCCCTCTCCTCTTGAGCACCGGCTGACAAGGGCTCAGCCAGGCGTAGTGCTCGGCTGCATGAAAGGAGCTCTCTTTCTCAAAGCCAACTTACTCCAAAGACTTTCTGCTTTACGAGGAAAAGACAAAGTCTAATTCATTGATCTTGATACACAAAACCGTCACGTCACTTCATAGAGCACACACCAACTGCTGAATTTAAGCCCTGCATATTCATAAAAATAAGTTAGCCCATAAATTAAATGTTCCCTTTAGCTATCACTAGTGTTGATGTGCTATAAGACGCACAAGCCCTCTGATTCATGACTAACCTACCAAAGAAGATAACATTTGCATATGATTATATTATTAAAAAAACAACAACAAAGCCAAATGCTCCTAAACAGAAACGTGATCATCTCGGACAAAAGAGCACAGAGTGGTCCTGTGGGGACACTGGCCACCCTGCTTCCCCCAAGGAGAGTCTGTCATTTCCTGAAGGACAGTGGGGTTCATGCTGGGGACACAGGGTCCCCTTGGGGACGCAGCTCCAGCCTTGTGGCTTKTCCCCAAAGTCAGGGTGTAGAGGTCACAGCCCGAATACTGACAAGGGGCTGCAACACATCTCAGGCACATTTCTGGAGCCCCCAAACAGCTGTGGCGCAGGCACACCAAAGTTAGAACTGTAAATATATTTTCTGAAAAAAACCTTCTCTCACCTGGTTGTAAAGAATGAGTAAATCTCACTGATGGTCCAGGCCCACAGACAAAACCCCACAGATCACTCACTGTAGTACACACACATTACTGGTACCACWGTCCCTGCTGCTCAAACCACAACCCAGCCCCCAGCAGAGGGAATGCAGACACTCCTTGGGTGCTCTCAGAGCCCAGTCACTGCAAGCAGACACAGAAAGGAATTCAACCCCTCTTTCAGGTTATTTTTCCTGTTGTCCTCCTTTCTTTCAACAGCAACTCTCACTGCTGAGTGCTGGGCTGGGTGGATGAGGTGGGCCATGGGCTGGCTGGGATGCTCCAGGATGGGTATTAGAGTATTACAGAAGATGTGCACTTCCATGGCTGCCAACACTTCCATCCAACACCCCAACCAGTTTGAAGAATAAGCTTCCTTGTTCCCCGGCCCACTGCCTTTTTTTTTTTTTTTTCTTTTTTTTTTTTTTTTTTTTTTTGCCTTTTTTTTTTAATTTTTGAATGCAAAAACATGATCAATAAGTTCCTGAAATAGCAAGTTTGTCTCTGAATACATAAATTGTAAAAATTGGTATGAATAAATCTGCAAGAAGCACACTGAATGCGGCACATTTTATCAAAACCCAGCCCTGTGCTGGGTTCCTGCGCTTTCCGGGAGGTGGTGTCATTACACATACCCAGGAACATCTGCAAACCCCCGTCTTCTTTGGTGTGAGCTGAATGGAAGCATGACCTCCTGTTCCTTGCCATGAACCTCGAGTTCACACTCATATTTTACATGTTACAGGAAGCCACAGCTCACCCCAGGGGTGCTGCAAACAGAATCTCGTAAGCCAGATGCAACACTGCTTCTTAAGGCACCTGAAGGAGCTGTATTCTTCATTCAAAAGCTTACATACTAGTAGCTTAAGGTCACTTCAGCTTTTGTAAAGAGTGGGACAAAACCAGGAATGCTTATAGGGCTGGGTTGTCAGCAGGGTAGCAGAGGGATTACAAGGAACCTGTGACTCTGCCTCTTTCTGCCTTTACTGGTAGTTTTTTTGTGTGTGAACAAGTGCCATACAACAGATTGAGGCTGGTATAAAGGCCTGGGACTGTGCAAGAGCACCCCGCTGAGCCTCAGCTGTGCTTGCAATTAGCAATAGGCATGAAATGATTATTGTTGTGGTGGCTGATGGCAATCTGAAGTGACAAGTTTTATGGGGGAAGTTGTAGTAGGGATGTTCAGCAAGTTTCTGCAAACCATTAATCGAAGGCTTCAGCACAGTTTAGTCAAAGCTATTTTATGTCATTCCAAAGGTCTCACAAGGATGCTGAAAGAATATTTTTCTGCTCTCAGTGCCTTGGAATGGAGTTTTTCTAGGTCAGGGATTCTTTACTGCCCTATTTAGTGTCAAAAATACCCATTTGCCTCAAATTAGCAGAAAGCTTGTAGTTAAGGGCTAGAGATTAGGCATACAAAATTACTCAGCAGGTGACTGCCGGGTAGATTTGGGGGTTGAGAAGTCTTTAAAACTGACTACAAGACATTATATACTTCTGACAAAAGAACATAGTAATCCTACCTGCTTGCTTTAACCACTGTTGTTTGTCCATTATTATGTGCTTTAATGCTCATAAGAGCAAAACTACTGGTGATACTACTCAATTACCATAGTAACTCTCCCCTATGACCTCTCATTTCAGTACTCCCTTTCCAACAAGAACCAATCCAAGCAGGGCAAATCTATTTAAAACTGTGACACACACTGCACAAGGDGACTCCGAATGCCGGCTGGCTCCCTCTCTCTTTGTCCGGGACKTGGGCTTGTTTTGAAATGCTGAAAGGCAGCTTTGAAATGAACCCTTGAATTCAAGGTGTTTCAAAGATGAGGGACTGGATGCTGGGCGGCCACCTCTGCAGCATCCCCGAGCTGGCCAGCACACAGCGAGGGGACCACAGAGGTGGGAAGGGACAGAGGAAGAGGCTGACTGTGAGTCTTATTTCCCAAAGAAAAACTGAACCTGCTCTCAGGCAACAGTTCAAAGC
>NW_026623477.1:237855-300297 GCF_030028575.1 Malurus melanocephalus
AAAAAAAAAAAGATAAAATTACCAACTCTTTGTTTCTGTCATTTGCGTCCCTGTCCAATGGGCCAGAAGCTCAGCTGGTGGAAGGCACGGCGGGGCTGTGCTGATTTACAACTGCTGACAGGAGGTGACAGCCGACAGAGCCGTGTCCATCCCCGTCCTGGGCGGCCCTGAGATCAAATTGGGTATTCGGCGTTGTCACATGCATTCACAGCAGCCACCTCCCCTTGGCAGGTGTCGCCTCCACAGGGAAGGCAGGGRTGCAGCCCCAGCAGTGCAGGGACGTGCTCTGGGATCAGCCCTGAGCACACAGCTGCCAGTGCTGGAGGAGAACTTGCCTGGAGAGTGGAGCAGGAACTCTCCAGGAGCAGCCTGCCAGCCCCAGGCACTGTGCTCCTTCCTGTGCTCCCTACAGGTCTGTACACCACAACTGGCTGCAGTCCTGCAACCCAAAGCCCAGACTGCCCAATGGCATCCATGGAAGGATAATTCCTGTCCCTTCAGTCTTCYGTGGCCACCAAAGTGTTCCTCTCCACCTTCCCTCAATGTTTCTTTTGCTGTTGATCCCAGGAAGTCACTGCTGTTCCAAGAACTTGGTAAAGACGGCAAGCCCGAAGCACAGAGTGTCACAGSCAATGCAGTTCCCACTCTTGGCTTTCAGAAATTAAGAGATGTTCCCAGCATGAATGTACACAGCAGCTTATGCGATCCCTTTTCCAAAGGCCAGCTCTGCCGGGACGCTGGATGTGGATGAGGACGGTGGTGGGATGGAGTGTCACTCTTGTCCTGCTCCCAATCCGTGCTAGCGAGGTCTCAGCTAGGCTGAGCTGAGCCCAGCTACTTCTCAGGCTGATCTGGAAACCTGGGTTTTGTCTTGCTGCAGAAGATGTGCCTTATCCCAGGGTGGAGAGAAGGGACAMGGCCTTGGTGACACAAGGGTGTCTGAAATGCTTGAGTTAGGACACGTGGCAGTGGCGCTGGAGGAGGAGRTGGCAGAACCGAGGTGGACCAAGAGCCATGGACACTCAGTCACAAACGTCATTCTGGTCCCCAGCATTGATGAGGAGACTGAGATGGCCCTTCTGCCACACAGTGAAGAAGGAAGGGGCACAGCAGGGACCTGTCCATGCAGCAAACCCCATCCATCCRTTCACCAGCTTTCTTTGCCACCACTCAACAAAATCCTCACTCTGCTCTGTGTATCACAGAACCCTGCGGATGGGCTCCCTTGCCCTGCCCTTCGCTGGGGACCAAAGAGCCACCCAAAGRCAGCTCAGCATTTGGAGCTACAAAACGTCCCCCAGCATAAAGGGCCAAACCTGCAGCAGGCTCGGGGCTGCACCCCCAGGCAAAGAGCATCTGGCTTGGTCGTGTCCGGCCGCAGACATGGGTGGCACCAATAATGACCCAGCCACTCTTTTAGATTTACACCTGCCAAGGATTTGGACCATTCCCCCAAGCTGGGCAGGGCACAAGGCTCRGGGCACTGACAACGACATTGCCGTGAGTGCCCGGGTTTTCCAGAAGCACARAAATTGCTGTGACATTGCCCACGTTACAGAAATAAGTTTAGCGGCTGCGGCTCTCGGAGCACACAGCTAACCGTAAAATAAGCAATGAGTTAATATCGTAGGCATTGATCAGCTAGTCTTACAATTAATGCTTCCAATAAAAAAAAAAAAAAAAAAAAAAAAAAAAAAAAAAAAAAAAAAAAAAGCTCCCCCTTTTATTCAACAGAATAAGAAATTAAACACTTGTGGGCTCATTCTAAAGAATGAATGAAATTGAATAAGCTACCTAGCACTTGAGATTCCCAGCGAGTGCTTGAATAGAGCAAACCTCCTGAGTTGAATGGATTGCCTTTTGGGACCAATTTGTCTCTTTTCACTCTTTATTCCTCCTTTTTTGCTGACAGATGTACAAAGGCGGAACTGCGCTGTGCAGCTTAGCTACATGCACCCACAGCAGCTGTCACTTTTGTCGAGCAAGTTAATCAAGCAAATGCCACCATATCCCACTTTCTATAAGGAACAACATGTTATAGACAGTAGTCTTGGGAGACAGGGAGGGAGGGAGAGAGACTTTATTTTAACTTTGAGTAGCTGGTATTTTTTTTTTTTTCAGAGTAGCTGGTATTTTTTTTTTCTCCTCTGTGTGTAAAAAAAAAAAAAAAAAAAAAAAGAAAAAAAGAAGCAGCCAAACCTGGTAGCACAAGCTGACACTTTTGTTTTCCCGTAGAACAAATATTTAATATGATTTTAACTCTAATTTGTACTAGAAGGAGAGCTGTCCGGTTTTAATTAAATTTAAGGGACTTAGGGGAACACAGCTAAAAAAAGAAATAGAAGCTTTTTGTTTGCGTTAACGCTTGTTGATAATAATATATTGATTGTCAATTGCTAAGCCCAAAAGATTAGTGTAGTAAATACTATTATCTGAATGCCACAAGTGAAGTGCTAGCTTCCCGTCCCTGCTTTTCCCTTTGTCCGGCACTTTGAATCACTGGTTGTTATTTATACATTTTCTTTGATAAAACCAACTTGTGTGGCTGATTTTTTTTTTTAAACCCTGCCTCATTAAGTGTATAATAGCATTTATGTGTGGGGCTTTCTGCTTTTTAGCCTTTCAAGCTTAAGCTTATATTCCTCTCTCACAACCATGTTTCAAAACTTGGGATGTTCACAAACAATTGGATACACACCAATATTGTATATATCAGATGCTCTCTTGCTATTGCCAAAGACTAGAAAATAACAGAACATTATCCACAAAGAGTAAATAAATAGTTATCGTCCTGCTACGTTGCCGCACGCCAGATAATAACGCTGTCCGGTCATTAGGCAGCTTTTCTGTGGCACRTAATTCTTTAAGTTAGGTATGAAAAGCCAACATCAAAAGTAGATCTGTCGGTGCAACTCCATGGAGCACACGGCAGAGCACCRGGAGGGCTTCAGGCAGCCCTTGGGTTTTTGTTAGAAAGGTGATTCGCCCCCAAATTCACACCCTTTGGAGAGTATCTTTCAGAAAATAAATCTAAGTTTTGGTGACAGATTGCGCTGTGCTAATTTAACTTCTCTGCAGGGTCTTCGCCTTGGTATGCTCAGGAACCYGCAGGAACCGTCAGCGTTTGGGATYCGTGACCCCTTYGYCAAACTGTGGTCCCCACCTCGCCCCTGTGAGTGAATCCTCCGTGCTCAGCAGGGCTCTGGGAGAGTGATCCTCACTGCAGGAAACATGACCCTCATAAACCACTCTATAAAACTCCACATTAAATTCTAGAGATCTGGAAAAATGCTAGCAATTTGATAAAAATCCCCTGAAACCTCAAAGTCTTTTTCTTTGAAATAAAATTTGTGATTTTGTTCTACCAAAGCCTTTCAAATAAGTCTGRAATCTCCCCGGTCACACTCACACTGAGCTATTACTGAAGTAAAGGGATGTACTTTTTCTTCCTCGTATTTTTTGTACCACTATAATGCTATCACTGCAAGTACACACAGCATGTTCTTCAACATCCACCCCAGAGCTGTGAATTCTGGATGCCTTTTACTCTATTTTATATTCCTTAACTATGAAATTTCATTCTCGTTGACAACGTAGCGATAGGAGGAAGTTACAAAGTCAAAGGGTCTTGATATGAAAATAATTTGTATTATTATTTAATAAAGTCACAGTCCCTAACGTTGCCTAATAGGGTTAAGCTGCTAGCCAGAGCGACTCATCATCTGTCTAGGATGCAAATGGCATCACCGAATTACATTATTTTTTCCCCCCCTTTTCCCAAAAATAAACCACAAAACAACTTTGAATCGCAGAAGAGCTCTTGCCTTCCAACAGGGAAGAGTATTGAGCAGGAAGGCAGAGCGCAGACCCCGGCGCGCACAAGTGCCGCACGCTTTTTGCAGTACATATGGCACCTGAGAGCACCCACTGCTCGGGGATCTCGGCTCCAGGGTGKGCTCAGGCTGCTGCTCACCCTTMATTGGCCGCAGGTTGGACCCGGCGGGGCTCGGCAGCTCGGTGCCACAGGTGTTAACGGAGGGAGGCCGGGGCTCCCGGGGTTCTGTCCGTGCTGCTGGGATGGCACCGATTCCCTGCTCTGCCGAGGGGTACAGCACGTCCTGAACGCTCCTCGCTGCAGATTTCTTCCCGCTCTTAACACAAAGTGATTTTATTCCTTTTCCGAGAGGAAAGGGATGATCGACATCTTTCATGTCAGCGGGGCCAAGGTCCCCAGCAAACACATTTGCCCAAAAGTTCATCCCTAACACGCCTGCCCTTGGTGCCGCACAAACCGTAACACCCACATGTGTCCTGTGCACCACGGTGGGTGCAGCTTTGCAGGGGTCGTGCTGACCCTCAGTGGCTTTGCAGAGTTCTGTGCAATCTCAGAACCCGGGCAAAGGTTTCCCACAGCAGGGACACAGCCAGAAAGGGATCTGCAACACTGCTGCTCCTTCATGGGGGAGGAACAACTCATCTGCTGGGGATATGATGCTCACTCAGGTGTCCCCGAGCTGTCAGGGTGGTCTGCTCTACTGCCAGACACCAAAGCCTCTGCCTAGCCAAGAGCCACACACTCCCATCCCCAGCAGAGGTGATGGGGAAACATGCCAATGACTCCCTGAGCCTTCTGCCCTGGGGAGAATCTGATGGAAAAAGCAGCCRCAGTGCTGGCTCCTCTCTTCCTACAGCCAGGGATGTCCCCATCTCAACTTGCTGGGGTTTGCTGTGAGCAAACACCAACGCCAGCCCACACACAGACCATCTCTGAGTCCATCCCAGCCAAATGCTGCTGCACTCCCCCTGAGGGCAGACCCACCAGGACATGTGTTGGTCAGGGCTGGATGGAGGGCAGCAGGCAGAGAAAGCTGCAGGGGAGACCCCTGTGCAAACAGCTACTGGTCCATGGCAGGGGATGTGGGAGCTGGAGCTCACAGTGAACTGGGAAGGAAGTCTGCTGCCACCCCCAGCTTCTCTCCCATCCACAATGTCCTCAAAGCAGGCACATTCCATGCTTAAACCTGTCGGGTTTGCAGGCTGAGCGCCTCAGYGGGTGCCTCATTTCCTCTCTGGGACTGGACAGTCCTAATCCCATTTACACACCGAGCCATGCACCTCCAGAAAATGCTCCCTTTAGGTAACAGGCAAAGCCTCTCCTGGTTACATGAACCCCTGAACTGGAAGACCTGCCTTTGCAGGCTGTGCTGGCATGGAGCATCCCATATCCCTGCACACCGAGTGGGGGCCTGGGCGCACGGCCAGGTGGGCTCTGGGTGCTGAGCTCTCTCTCCTTCCCTGCAGATACAGCTCTGCAAAGTGCACAGCGCTCACTAGGAACTGCCAAATTAAATCCCCCAAAAACCTGCTGCTTTGCAGGAATTTGCAGACCTGCCTTTTCCTAAATGAAAGAGCTTCTGCATAGAAACCTATAAAGGCGCACACAACACAAAACCACTCCTGTATGGATGCTTCTTCTCAAATACATTTTTAACCTATAAAATATTCTCTGCTTATTTCCATTCTTCAAAAAAGAAATCAAGTTGACATGTTAAAATCTGAGTTTCTATATAAAGCAGCCTAGTAAAACACAATATCCACACAACTGCTATTTTTCTGTCCCGATTCCAGAGYCGTTAGTGCAGTGATGGTAAAACTGGCTGCAGAGTTGCTCAGTAAAATGCACAGCGATGCATGCTACAGAATACTTTCATTACACTTGTTATCAGCTTAAATTGAAAGCTGTCATGAAGTGGGGCTTGATAAAGTTTATCTGCTTCTTTTACAGCCTGCAAATTCAAAAAAAACAAATAAGCTAGAGGCTGCCTAGGCATCTGGGCCCTAGTGCAGCAACTCCCCTGGTATCGTTCCTGGGATTACACACGGGATGCAGTGCGCTCCCTGCCCGAGTCCCACCAGGCATTTTTGAACGCTGATATCATACATCCAGGGCGAGCTTTAGGGAGCMCCGCGAAAGGAAAGAGCCGCAGATCAAGAGAAACGAAGTGACCTGGGACGRCTAATCTGGCACGCACCGCTGGCCGGCGCGGGCAGAGCAGCGATTGTGTGGAGCTGGGATGCAAAGGAAAAGAGGGATTGAAGGCGCTGCTGGAAATCAGACAATTCGTCATTGTCCTTGCAGGGGCCTGCGTGCACCGAGAGCTCCTTTGGCTTTTTGCAGAGCTCGGAGGGAGGGGGCAATCGGCTGGCTCGACCTGAGAGCTGGACTGAGCCCCGCACACCTGCGGACACTGCCGGCCCTTCCCTGCCCTTCCCACGCTCCCCGCAACCCTGGACACAGCCGGACCCACTGACCAGCACCTCCAGCCTCTGCTCCTCCCTTCCTACACCCCTCTGAGCCCTGCACACAGCCATACCCACTGACCAGCACCTCCAGCCTCTGTTCCTCCCTTCCTACACCCCTCTCAGCCCTGGACACAGCCAGACCCGCTGACCAGCACCTCCAGCCTCTGTTCCTCCTTTCCTACACCCCTCTCAGCCCTGGACACAGCCAGACCCGCTGACCAGCACCTCCAGCCTCTACTCCTCCCTTCCTACACCCTCTCAGCCCTGGACACAGCCAGACCCGCTGACCAGCACCTCCAGCCTCTGCTCCTCCTTTCCTACACCCTCTCAGCCCTGGACACAGCCAGACCCGCTGACCAGCACCTCCAGCCTCTGCTCCTCCCTTCCTACACCCTCTCAGCCCTGGACACAGCCAGACCCACTGACCAGCACCTCCAGCCTCTGCTCNNGGGAGCTCCCATCAGCTACGGCCTCTTAAACGAAACTGCAAGGCAGCCCCAGCTCAGAGGGCAGCGTGTAAATCGTTTGCAGCCRTAAATGTGCAGAGAGCTCCTGGCCAGGGAGAAGAGAGGCTGCTTGGAAAAAGGCTCTGAATGGGGGGTTCCATGCTCCGGCTCCCCAAAAACCTTCTACCAGGAAATAAATGGTCTTTCACTCAGTGCCAGCCCCAAAACACAAATCTCTGACGCTCAAAAGCACGGTGCGGATGATGTTAGCGAGCCTATGCTGACCTTAACGTAACGGAGCAATCAGTCTGCCTTCTTAGAATGATTAATGGCAAATCTCCTCTGGAAAAGAAATCAAATTAACTGTCTTCAACCAAATGTCTACTGGAACAYGAAAAGCTGTTCTGATAAAGACATTTAGGAGGGGAAAAAAACCCCTTACAAGCATGCAAAATCCAGTGACAGATCTAGGACTTATTTTATTAAGACTCTCCCTAAAATAAATTAAAYGGAGCCTACTTAAATGAGCACTTGAGGAAAGAAGCCTTGCCCAGGGGAAGCAGGGAGGCCACGCGCCAGYGCATGCCTGGGCTGTGTGAAGCTCACGGAGGGGAATATCACAGGATGAGGGCTGGCTCCGAGGAGTGGTGTCAGTGCTAAGCTCCTCTGCCCACTCCATGTGGCTCCCAGAGGGCACAYGGGGAGAAAAAGAGGCTGCAGAAGGACAGTGCACTCTATGCCCCCTCAGGACACGATTGCCACCACGATTTTATTTTTTTTYCCCCAGCAAAAGTCCTGCAGTGAGATCAACTCCAGGTCCAGGTCTGAGCCTTGCYAAGCCAGCAAAGGGCAGCAAAACGTGCGTGGGTCTGGCTCCTCAAAAGATGGACAGGGAGGCAAAAGTAAGCTGCACTCCCGTGAGATCAATGTGCCTAATTGTCTTCATCTCACAACTCACTCGGGAAAGGGGGAGAGGGGGAAAAAAAAAAAAGCAAAAAACACCGCAGAAGAAATAGCTCCGTGGAGGCCATATCAGGATGGGAGTGGGAGAGAGTTAGTGCCCTAATGAGCAGTCTAGCTGCGTAGGAGGGAAACAGGTTGTTGTCTGTCTAAGAGAAAGCGGTGAGTGTGGCTACAAGCAGATACGAGATGGGAGCCCAGCGCTCAGCCTGATATCCGCTCTTCCCCTGATCCTGCAACCCGGCCTCCTGTGAGTAATTCTAACTCACAGTGAGTAGCTGCACTGACTCACAACCAGGCTTTTGAGATCGGAGAGGGGAAGGAGAAGGGAGGGCGAGAAGGGCTCTGTTTTGGCATTTGATTGTGCTGCACAAGGCTCACGGTCTAGCAAGAAATGCCACAATCCCGCAAGCACGTCGTGAAGGAGCTGCCAAAATTCAAGTGAGTAACCCCGCTGAGGGCAAAAGCTTTGATTTTAAGAATAAGCTAATGCCTCAGTGTCTGCAGAGGACTCACTAAATTAACGGATCTAGCTGCAGTTTGTATTTTTTCAATATCCTCAGGTGTGCTCTCAGGATCTGAATGTGTAGGTGCTGAAACATATGCTGAGCTGCCTGTGGATCCTCCAGCGACAAGTGCTCACTCAGGCTCCTGGAAATGTGGCTAAGGATTTTGCTGAACTCCTGAGACTCTCACAGTGTCCTGCATCCTTATAACTCATTATCTCTGATATTCAGAAGTCAGATAGCAGCAAGGGCACCCAGCTTGGGAAACGTGAGGACAGCCCTGCACCAWGTCCCCAGGCCCAGGCTCCTGGACCAAAATCCATCAAAATCCACCAGATACAAYATCAGCCTTGATATATCACTGGGGCATCCTAAAAACCCAAGTCAGCTGAGCCTGAGGGACAGAATTTGATGCTGGAGCTTCAGTCAGGAGCTTTTGCCTCCCTGAAGGTGGTGGGAAGGAAATGCTGGCTCCTCTAACAGCTGAGACAAGGATTCTCCTTTGCTGCTGGGAGAGAACCCGGAGTGACTGTTCCTGTGCACTGAGGACAAGCCAGGGCAAAGCAAACCTTTGTCTCCCCACTGCTCCCTCTGCTCCACCTGCCAGATCCTGCCCATCCCACCCTGCCATCAAAACCAAGAGCCTTGCAGAGAAAAACAGGCTCATTCCTCGTTTCAGGACTAAATTCTCCGTCTGCTGTCCTGGCCGTGACACAGAGCGAGGGAGCTGAGCACTCACAGTGACAGTGAAGTGGTAAAACTGCCTTTTGCAGAGAGCAGTGGCTGCTGCCACCTCGGCGGGCGGTATCACTGCGTGATTAAGTTCTTACCAGACTTTTTGGTAAAGGCAACCTTCCTGATCTGATAACTGCCAAGGACAAGCCAAATGCGCGGGGTCAATCCATGCACACTTAATCCCCAGAAGGCAGATTAAGTGTATAATTGACCCATATAATCCATGTATCATCTCCAGTGAAATGTTTTCTATGTCCGGTTTAGGCAGACATGAGGCCCATAAGACAGCGATCAGAGACACAGAATTACCATCGCAGTGGATTTCATCAAAGTTAGAGATGGCTTTTTAATCACTGATCTCAGAGACTGCTAGATTTAAGCAGATGAACTTGCACTAAGCACATCTGTTTTAATCCTTATCTTCTACTCAGGCTGGTGTCTTCAAGAAGTACAAGGAGGAAAAAAATAAATTAATTTTTTTTTTTAGGTCCTCGCAATCTTAGGAGCTTCTCTTGGTGTTTTGATCTCTCATATCAAAAGCATGTTTTTGTTTTTTTCGGTAAGATATTGAATTAATCATCAGAGAGAAAAAATGCCATCTGCGCTATTCAGGGACTGMATSGGGATGCTGGAATTCACAGGATCTYGGGGAGCTCACCCRACRTTCAGTAGCCTTTTGTGCATGTGCTACTCACTGTGGCTGGGGTGGAAATAGTCACCCTATGCTTTACATTAGTGTTTACCAATTTATGAGCAAGAAAGGTTGGCATYCACGCTGTCTACTAGTCAATCATAGACTTTCTGGATTGCGTGTGTTGTGATGGGTTGAAACCTATCCTGTGAGTGTCTAGGGGTGTTTGTAAAGATACACACAAATGTGTAGATCTAGAAATAACTTGTGCCAAAGGGCATGGCCCTCACAAGTCAAACTCCCACTGCCTTCAGACAGAATGATGGATGCATAAACTCTGATCCTATGAAATTCTGAGTGACCTAAGCCAAAGGGGACAAGAATTTTGCAATATTGGTCTGAAGACTCAAGATCACTTTGAAGATATTTTCCCGTGTTTAAGATACACCCAACCTGCTTCTGTCTCATTGTTCCTATAAACTGTTCCATTCTGCACGTCAACCCTGCCCCCTCTCTGGGGAAAAAGTGWTAAAATTTTGCTTCCTGTCAGGCAGTACACAGAGTTTGTGACCCTTTTGCAAAGTACCATAAGGTTTAAATCCCAAAGCACCAAGCCGGGCACAGGAGCATAGGGAGTGGATGTACAACGCTGTTCTGAAACTTTTCTGCTACCACTTCTCCCTACCAATGGCCTTATTACAGTATTTTAGCTTTAAATGTTACYAAATTAGTGAGCCAGGCCAAGTAAATAAGTCATGTTACTGTGCAGTAAACAGCACTGCCAAAAAGCTAGTTAGGTTTTGATTACCAGCAGAACTCCACAATCAATCTGTTCATTCAATGATCCCAAGAATACAGATTTTTAAAATTAAGATGACTCTATTTCAGGGAGTGGGGAAAACCCATCCTGACTAATTTGCAGAATTAAGAGGATTAATACAGAGAYCACACAGAAATATAATAGTAATCTGCTGCAAACACCAGTATCTCCCAAAGAGCAGAGCCCTGTACTGCAGGCACAAACAAGTCAGGCAATGCAGGGGAAGAGGGATGCTTTCTGAGCTAAGAAATCATGGCAAATGCCAAGAAAAGACAATTTAACCCAGCTTCTCTGGGGACATGGCCTAACACTCTCTGCAKCCTCTGCTCCTGGGAGGAAACAAACAGAGAATAAATGGGAACACAGGGYAGGATTGCAGAGAAATGCGGGGATCAGGAATATCCCAGCAGTTCAAACCTCACAGAATCTCGTGCTATGTACATCTGCTCCTGAACTGGTCAGGACTGTGCAGAAAGGGGATGTAGCCCCACACAGGGTCTCTACTGTGACACTGGACCTACCTGCAGCCAGGTTTGAGCTGTTTGCTATTTCCCTATTGCCATACAACACCCTAAACTGGACCCTAAGCTTTGGCCAGGGCAAGCCAGCACCACTGCACCAAAACAGCTGAGGAGCTGGCCTTGAAAGTGTTAATAATCTGAAACTGCAGCTAAGAGGATTGCTCCCCTGCCATGCTGGGGAAAGAGGGAASAAAATCAGGTCCAACTCTAACTCAGCATCATAAATACCGCTTTTGATTATTCCTCTTCTCTTTCTTATTAAAGAGGTAGTTAGTATCTAAAATGCCCTTGGAAAATAAGGCCAAAGGAGCTTAAAGACCCCATGGCCGTGCTGCTTTGCTGRGTTAGGAGAGAGGGGCAAAGGGCTGCAGGGCTGTGCCTGAGCTCAATAAAGGAGTTAAGCACTTGCTCCTGCCTTTACCCAAAWATGGGTGAACACAGCACCAACCTAAATGGGTCTGGTGACCCCCACGTAAAACCTGTGCTGGTCCTGAGCCTCCAGAGCTCCTGAGCCACGCTGGGAGCTGAGCACAGGAGCAAACAGCCCCTGCAGCTGCAGACTTTCAAAGATGATACAYGACTGCTCAAAACAGAATTCCAATTTTTGGGTGACACATCCCTCTCTCTCTCTTGCAAAGCATCCACCCCACAGCTCATCCCGCTCATGGGCACACACTCATGTACATGAGACACATGCAAACATGCCAGTGGCATCAGATCCCAATGCCATCCCACTGGGATGGGAACAGGAACGAGAACAGGAATGGGAACATGAATGGGAATGRGAACAGCTCCTGCATGCTGCAATTCCCACCTGCAATGAGTGTAGGTCAGAACAGGCAGAGCAATGTAAAAACCCTACCCTTGATTATTTAATTCCATATAGGCCAGGGAGACTTGAGGAAGGCAGGGAGGGAAAGAAGGGTTTTGCACTTTTTGCTTTCCACCAAGGTAGCTGCTCTTTTTTAATTTTTGTTCATGTCAACTGTTAATTTGTTTAAAATACGGCTTGGTAAAACCAAGTATGAGTGGATCAAACTGAAATCAATATTTGTGCTAATTACAGCCTTTTGAAAATTGGAAATAATGGCCCAAAAGGGTACAAACACACCAACTGTGAATCACAGGGAGAGGATGAGGGAAAAGGCAGTGTGGGCATTGAAAAGAACAGTCCAGATGAGCTCTGGAAATTTAACTGCTCATGGAATAAATTTCAACACAAACGAGCAATGCACTCGCAGGCCCTGCTGCAGATGGAAGCGACAGTCTTTTGTTTTATGTTTTGTTTTTTCTCCTCATGCCTGCTTGATGGGTGATTTGCGTCTGGTGCTCGCGCTGCAAACTCTCCCCGGAGCGAGCACGAGCCGAGCCCGGAGGAGGCACTGCTGTGCTCTGTGCATGAATGAGGCATTCTCAGTGGATATGGGTCATGCTAGTAGATGTACACAGTAAGATTATTTGACTCTTAATTCATGCCACTTGATATAATGTGATAAAACATTTGACATGAGAGATAAGTTCCATTTTAATCTGGTAAGTAGTGGGGGAAAGAAAGAGTGGGAATTGTAGAGGAGGAAGAGGTTTCTGAGGGACAGGTAATGCGTAGAAAGAGAGGTACTGAGTGAAGGAAGAGGTTGGTTGAGGGAAAAAGAGCTTTCCCTGYACACTGAGGAAGCAAAAGGGTGAGTAAAGAAAGCAAGGAAGGCTGTTAAGAGYTCCAGAACCAGGAGACTGAGAAATGGCACTGCTGAGAGATGGAAGGAAGAAGGAAAGGAAGTAGGGACAGAAGCTGCTTCAAACAGAAATTGAGATACAAGTACCCTARAGAGACTGAAACAGTAATGCTACAGGCTGGTCATCAACAGAAAACCTTCACTATAGAACAGCTACGAGGACAGAAAGGCTGGAACAAAACAAGAGCAACAGAAACAGAGATATTTTTAACATGCATCCAAACCCAAAAAAACCAGGCATCACAAGTCACTGTTCTCTCACAATCCAACAAATTGATCTTGTGCAACTGAAAATTAGCTGCAAACATGAGGGTTAGTTCCTACCAGGCCATCTTCATCAAGGAGACCATGTCTCAGATTTACCTCTGGTGTCAGGCACCACAGCATGGTCCTCCTTTAAATCGAAGCCCATTCATATTCATCTCTGTTTTGATTAGCTTTTGAAATTAAAAGTTTAGCATGTTTTATTTGCTGTCAGATTTGGAGAGCTTGTCAATGAAACAATGCAAAATGTGCAGAAGAGATGGCCCACAGCACACACATCTGCCAAAAACCTGGCTCAAATTTTAACAGTGAGAACAATGACCGAGGTGTTCTGCTACAGAGAAAATTACACAAACTTAAACATATTAAAGAGCTCTCTTAGAAGTTACTGTTTCTTAAAAATCCACACAGACAAAGACGTAGTAGACTGAAGTAGAGATTTAAAGCAGGCAGAGAGCAGATACAAGCCTTAGTCAGAAAGAAAGGATAGATTTATTTAGTTTTGAAAGCTATAACCAATAAATTTTCTCAAAATGTGACTTATCCTCCTGTCTTATTTTGTCACATTTTGGGTCTCTCCTGCTTGGTGTCCAAGGAGGAGAAGGCATTTACTTACATCAAATAACCTTTCTATATACATCTCCTCATTGACCTTATCACGCAGGACATCCTGAGAGTGGCGGACAAATGTCACATAGGCATCAGCAACATCCATTCCTGGCTTCTGCATGGAGGAGAGAAGAGGGGAGAGAGAGAAAAAAACGTGAACAGCGATGCAGGGGCAGCTCCTCTGTGCAGCCTCACCACTGCTTTTCCTTCTCTTCCACCTCCTGCTGTCCTCCTGCAGTTTGTCCTTTCCTTACCTGATGGACACTTACCTGATGTCACATCCCTACAGCTCTCTGCAGAATTTAACTGGTTTTTAAACAGTATCCTACAGGTGCACAGGATTTTGGGGATAGATTTCTTTAAAGCAAGTGGGAACTGAAGCAGCTAGATGGGAAAATACTTTTTTTTTTTTAAAAAAAAAATCTCTTTTGAGTTCACGTTGCTCGATATATTGGATTCAAACTTACCTCAAAGGAAACCCATTAAAACACAGTAACATGAGTCATTACAAGAGCTGCCACAATACCTTAAATTTGCGTGGCACATTGTAAGTTTGTTAATAAGTAGTGTCATTAGTTTCCATTACTGTGATTTACCTCAGATCACAGAGTATCATTTCTCTGCAAGATACGATTGTCAGCCRCTGTAAATTGAAGTTAGTTAACACATCCGTGTAATTTCCAGGGTGAAAATGAGGACAGTTTGGAAAGCAGTAGGAAGGGAGTTTTTTAATACAAAGCAAACAATTATCAAGCAAAGGGCCAGTGCTTGGCCCTTGGGAAGGCAGTGACATTTCTTAACACCTACTGCAACAATGACAAGGTATTAATTTGAAAAACAATGAGGACAACACAAATGTGGCAGTAGTCAAGTGTTACACTTTCAAGCAATTTTCAGTCTGCTGATGGTGCCCATTCCAAGGCAGGATTAGATGGATTGGTTTGTACCCAGACAATTGCAACGGAATTACGGAATTAACTAATATTTGCGGAATTAGATTTAAGMGATGGGTTTCTGTTCAACACCAGGATTTCCCCTCTGTTCTCTAGTCAAACAGGTTTTTCTTTCTTCTTCCCCTGCAAAGGCAGCAGCTCAGGGACCATGGGGTGGCCTCTGCACAGGTCTGGAGCTGTGGTTGAGTTCATTAAAAACCCTGARGCTGCCAAGGAGGCCATTGTGACAYGGCTTCRTTTGCAGGGGAAGGTGAGGAAACARCTGAAAACAGATGYAGGAGAATGATTTCTGYTCTGATTTMCACAAAGAACTGCAGCATCTGTCTGGCTTCCAGGAGGGAGCAGACCYTGCTGCAGACCTCCCTGGGGTGTCCCAGGTGCAATGCTTTTGGAAAAGCTTGGAAGAGTTACACAGCATTTTACTGAGACCACTTCCCTGGAGATGCTTTGCTTTCCAGGAACACAGAGGCCTCAGAGAAGGCCAWGCTTTGCCCTAGAAGTTACTTAAAATAATTGGTTTGTGCTCAAATTTCTGATGACGAGATATTTAAGATGCACTGAAACAACTAGGAACTTCAGCTGAAGGATCTCCACATTTTCAGGGCAATAAATAAACCCTGAGGGTTTTGTYCCAGCACTCTCAATATCATTTTTTTTTACTACTCCATGAGAACAGGATGCCAAGATCTGCATTGGGGTATTTTAAACCAAGCAACACCTCTTACTGTTCAAGAGTTTGTCTTTTTCATGCTGGGCTCAAGACACAGTAATTTTGTGGGCAACGTTTGGGTTGAGCTAAAGGGATGGAAACACCAAATGCAGATGATGTGGTTCGAGATAAATTTATCACAATGTCACATGAGAGCATGCAGAACAATCCACCTGCATTAAATATACACATATTAATTATACATACACATCATCAAACTCAACTGAGTYTCTCTTGATTTCCACTGCCCAGTCTAACTGGGTGCAGGAGCTGCTGTGGTATATTAAGATCGACTCTTTTTTCGTTTGCAATTTCTCAGGATCTTTCTGCCTGTAAATGTTACAGTAACCCCTTATTCCAGCCAATATTCATGTATTACACTTCAACTTAATTTAAATGTAAACTTCTGGCAAGTTAAGCACTCTGTCTAAGAATGTTAAGGGCTCTTTTCCTTATGAATCAAGGTCTAATTAGAGGAGACGATGTACAGTTTTCCTACACCAATTACAGAAAAATGGAAAAAATTATTTTCATAAACAATTTCCCAAACACATGTTGCTCGCTCATCACCATTTCCCCAAAGTAATAAAAAAGTCATTTTCCAAAAGAGTAAAATAAACCAACAATTAGAAGAACAAAAATAAAATAGATTAGCTAATGTGTTAGATGTGTGTTGGCTCAGTTCTAACATGTCTGGACCTTTTTGTTTGGAAATTATACTGTATTTGTACAAGTCCAAATGAAGAATAAACAGAATGCACTGCTCCCATTTTTTTTTTCAAATGTGATTCAAGCCAATTGCATAAATATGGTACCTTTTTGACACCATCTGCAAATTGTTGCCTAAACAGCCTCATAGGTCTCCATAAGAGGGTAACTGCTCATTATTAACATAATGGAGATATCCTTTCCAGTTCAAATGTTGGAAGTATGAAGGCCCATGGTTCAATCTTGGCTGTTAATGCATAATGTGGGTTGCTGCACATGACATAAACCAAAGCACGATGCAAATTACTATGACAGAAGTTGTTTAAATTGTGCTTACGGGTACATCCACGTATTTGGAAGCAGCCTTCACCTGTAAAAGGAACAAGAAGTGAGTTAGCACCATCAGTACCTTCTCAGGTCTTTGTTTATATCTTTAAACTCTGCAAGACCATCTCCAGCTAAGACCTGGGACAACATAATGCTGAGTAGGTTGAAAAGGGTGATGAAACTCACTTTCCTGTCTGAAAAGGTTGGTATTTTTGTTGTTGTTGGTTGTTTTTTTTTTGGAGAGGTAACTTTACTGCTGCTAAAGCTCTAATAGCAACAGATGATAGTGTGGGAGTTRTGCTTCTCCCTCTTCTACTTCAGCGAGCGGGGGAAGATGGGGTTCGTAAGAAGACATCGTTATTTTCTTCGGAGGCCTCGCTCTCCACCTGGTGCCACGTGTCTCCCAAGGCACTGCATGTCTCTCCYGAGTCCCAGGAGCCATGGCAGCTCCCCTGGGAGCAGGGGCACGATGGCATGGTGAGGCTGGCCTGGGACATTGTCAATACCATGCTGGATGGGGTTTTGARTAACCTGGAGAGTGGAAGGTGTCCTTGRCKGTGGCAGGAGGGTTGGAAYRAGATGATTTTTAAGGTYCCTTCCAACYCAAACCATTCTGKGATGCTCTGTTAGGCTGARGGTTTTCTGAAAGGTTTTGCAGTTCCTCCCTCACATCAGTCAATTCAAAACAAATATTATTATTTTCCCCCTTTTTGCCAACRCTGATGCTGGCAGRAGCTTGCAGACCACGTTGGGGCAGTGTGCYCATGCCATGCCACGCAGAAGTGCCCTGAAACTTTTCTGCTTCCCAGACAGAATAGCTACATCGTTCTCCCCTGATTTTCCTTCCTTTGTAGAAGATGCTGTTGGAGGGAGGGTATCAGAGGTGGACACTGCTCTCTGTGGTGTCCTGACAAGCTGGTGGGATCTGCACGACCCCAAAGTGACTTTGTCTGTGGCTTTCCATGCAGCAGGGMACACGTTGCCTGGTGCAGGAGGCACGGTGGCCCCTGATGTCAGGGCCAACTCTTCCAACTGAGCAGTGCCCAGCTGGCCACAGAGACCTTTTTCCCACTGTAGCATAAGGCACAGTGTGTAGAAAGAGTATGGCTGGGATTTTCCACAACGCTTCTGCTTTTAATTAGGGTAAGCGTTGCCGGCCATCTTTGTTTGGGTGTAAAAGCTCACCTGCTTTTAAATATTTCTAAAGCTACCATTAAAACAGCCTAAATATAACACGCACACAGTTGCATCTTGGGATGAATAAATTATGTGTCCCGAATGAGAGAATGAATGTATGTGTGAGACAGAATGTGAGAGTGGGTGGAAGCACTCATATGGTGTGTGTGGGGGGTGCATAATTAAGCACAATGAGGCGATACAAAAGACCAGACTGGTGGTAATTGCCGAGGTGAACGCGGCGAGCATTGGCAGCGCCCGGGCTGCCGAGCCGGGGGGCAGAACAGAGGGAAGGGCAGGAGGAGGGCAGGGAGCGCCTGCTGCCACGGTGTACCCAGGTCTGGTACCCAGAGGGGCTGCAGGGGCACGGGGCACATCCTGAGTTTATGAAGGAGGCACAAAACCGGYGCCAGAGCAAACATTTGTCTTGCCTGCAGGTATTCCTGTTTCCAGCCAGCTGTCTGGACACCTCGCCCTCYCTCTGYGTTTATCCTCACCACTTTCTCTGGTGGTGGTGAAGTGCCATCCCTCGCTCCTGCAGAATGGGAGCGGAGGAGCCCCATCCTCCGTGGTGAAGGCAGCTGGAGCCCATCCAGAGGCTGCAGCTCCAGGAGAGCAGGCAGTCATGGCACACCCACACGGGCAGGGTGCCCGTGCAAGCRCCAAACCAACAATTTTTCTGAGCAGCAAAGCCCAACAACCAGGAGGAAAGCCTGGAAAACAGTGCACTCAACAGCCTGCAGAACTTGAGCTGGGGTCCTTGCTTAGGGCCACACCTGTACCTTCAAATATCACACTGAGCAAGAAGCCAGGCAGAGGCAAACCTGCCAGCTGAGCGTGGATTTAGCACTGGTGGGTCCAGCTTAGCGCCACTTTCAAACTGCCTTCTCCAAAGCCAAGAGGCGACAAGAATAACTCAGCTTCCTGCGATCTCCTCCCTCCACCCACAAAAAAACTGAGCTGCTTCTCCTGCCCACTCCCCTTTAATCAGAATAATTACTTGTTTTTCTTTAAACTCAGATTTGGCTACATTTAGTGAAATTTCCAAACTGCCGGATGTTGTGTGATTTTTGCTAGGCTGCCGTTTTTCACAAAGTATGTGACTTTGCCATGGAACGTCTCAGTTTACCATACAAATTTTGCGCAGAACAAAAATAAGATCTTTTACTTCTGTCTCTCTCGGGTAACATGGGATCTTTGGTTATATTTACCACAGGTGTAATGCTCTGCCTACAGAGGCCATCCAGATTACAGGGGATTTTAGCAGCTGGCATTCCTGAGAGTCAGTGKATCTGCACATGCAGACGCCCAGCCAGGGCCTGGGCTGCTGCCGCCAAGATGCACTGAAATGTAGCAACAAACAGAAAAAAAAAAAAGTCTGGCCAAATTTAGAAGGGTGTTTTCCTCTCAAAGTGCTCTGCAAGGAGAAGTGGCTAGTGAGAATTTATTAGGACAACAGATGCATTAATTTTATCTTGAATTTCGAGGCAAGAATTGGAAATGAGGATATCCTACTAGGTGATAAAACTGTCTGTCACAAGACCCCCGAGTACATGTCACTTGCAGAGCGCCTGGAAAACACGCGATGAAAGAAGTCGGTGGAAGGGGGTGGGAGACTAATGCTTTCTGGAGCTCAGCGGCTTGGACCATCACACTTTGTTGTATTTGTTCAGACAGGGAAAACGTGGGAGGTGGTGCAAGCATGCTGTAACAAGAGAGAGATTCTGTATTTATCACTGCAAAGACTAAACACAGCAAGTCACGTTACTACTGCAGGGAGAGGAGACTTGCTAAGCCCAGTGCCAAAGGGGTCAGGGCTGCTCCTCAGCCTCCTCTCCCAGTGGCCCCCAGCAAACATGGGGGCCAAAGCGAGAGACGTCCCTTTGCCAGGAAGGAGCAATCCTGCTCCTCTGCCGCGTGCCCAGCCCACTTGCTGTGGGCGAGGGACCAACACTTTCCTGGAGACATGAACACACCACGCACAGCAGCTATTTGGATACACATCTCTCCCTGATTGAAAACTCAGGAAATCGAGGTTTTGGGACCATATTTGAAGGCTGTGGGGCTGTTGGAGAGGACAGAGTGCTTTGCTGCTGCTGGGGCAGTTCAGTGTCAGAAGAGCCCGAGCAGCAGCAAGAGAGGATGCTCAAACCCCACGCACCCACGCGCTGGTCCTGACGGATGCCCAGAGCCCAGGTGGTGCCAGGGCTTTGCTCAGCAATCCAAGGGAGCAGCACTCGGCAGTGTAAACAGTAGGATGTGGTGGGAGCAGCGCAGCACCAACCGAGGAACAGCTTGGATTCACGGGGAAGGAAGGGCTGCACGTTACTCTGTCTAACGGGCTGATGCCGGTGCTTCCGATGCCTGGAAAGCTGCCGCCTCCACATCCTCTGCTGCTGGCACACAAGCGTTTCCTAACCCTCCACAGCGCTGGAATGAGGGAGGGTATGCAGGTATCCCCCCACAAGCCATACCCTGCATTCCCTCGAGCAGGGATGAGCTCAGCCYTGGGCTGTAACCACCAGSGTTTATCCGGGGAGAAGAGCTGCACTGTGAGTGGGACACCCTCCCTTCCTCTCTGCTCCGAGGAATATAGTGCCTCCAGCACACCTGAAAAGGCAGACTGCTCAGTCTGAACCCCACGGTGGTTCAGATAAGCTGCCAGACTGTGGGCACAAAGCTGCCAAGAGCAGTTTCTTGCCTCTGCTGGTAAGCCTTCCCACAGCCATCTCCATTTCCAAATGGATCCTACAAGCTGCCTCAAACTCAGCTAAAGGGCTCAAGAGTAGCAAACAGCAGACATCTGCAAGTAATTAAGACAACAMCAAAATTTGACTTTGGAAAGCCCTCCCATATTGCAGAACATGGCCTTCTCCTCTCGCCCCATTTTTGTGAACAAGTGAGTGCAGGAGAGGCTGCACATGAAGGCAACGGGGCTGGGGGTGAAACATGAGCACAACTTTCCAACCAGCCCAGCCACAGGCACTCGGGTGCACAACTGTCTGTGRGCTGAGAGAAGTGAAGCCCTGCTTGCACAGAGACACTCTTGTAAACTTTCTGGAACATGCGTTTTCAGAAGACCTTTGGAAATCAGCTGCCGTGTGCTCGTCCTAAGAAGCTGTCACAACACTTTTCTGGAATACAGCTCAGTTTGTTAAGCCTTTGYTGGATACTGAGGCCAGTTTTGCACAGATATTGGTCTGGTCCTATACCTTGCTAGGAAATATGTGGTGAGCTGTGAATTGGTTCCACAGTGTTACGGAGAAACACAGCATTGGAGGCACCTCGTGCTTTGTGACCTCATGGCATTTCCCCTAYCTCGTTCCCTTTCAGAAACACACAGGCACTTCCTGGATCTCCCTTATTTTGCTGTTTACTACTTAGGATGGTCACTGATAGGACCAGAATAATGAGAGGAACACATCTGTCAAGTGAAGTGACAATGAAGCAAATTGCATGTATATATGTATATTTTCATCTTCATTTGTATCCTCTACAGAATAAACTTCACCAGGCCGAGTGATGGCTGGAGATGGCTTTACTCTGTGCATCTTGGGTGTTTATGTACTGTATTTCTTCATACAACTTGTTTTTCTATTCATGTGGGGGTTACAGTGATCAAACATCACAGAATGGAAGAATAATTAGGTTGCTGATCTAGTCCTGGGAAAGCAGSAGGTTACAAATCAGAAAAAAAAATAAAAAGAAAGGAAACTGTAGTCTGTACTTACAGTAAATGACAGGAAAGAAGAAAACAAAGTTCCTTCATCGTATCTAGACAGTTTGGCCAAGACTCCTTCCAAAATGGTGACAAACTAYGAAGACAAAAAACACTGCAATTATTTTTAATAGTTGGACAAGGAKGTAAACATCTGTGTCACCCTCAAAGAAGCCAGTGGCGCTCTCAGTATTGCCAAAAGAATGGACCCCCTGTCCTTGAGCACAGTGGGTGGGGAGTGGGGAGCAGGAGYGCTTCCTTTTGGGTGCTGTGGTGAGGGAATCACCCCTCAGTGTCCTGGTGGTGCAGGGGCAGGAGGTGGGTGCAGTGAGGGGGAATCCAGCAGAGCCTCTCTGRGTGGGGAAGGCTGTGGCTCCTGCTCCCTGTATGCAGTGGCAGGCACGCAGCTAGCTGGGTATTCTTGCAGAAGAATTGAACTGGCATATGTTGGCGGATTATGTTTAAAGGTCTCCGCTGTATAATAGGGATGACTTGTTCTCAGAAAGTTTGAAACTAGAGGAAAACACACCCCACCATCTTTCTCCTTACATACCAATTCCCCTCTGTGTCAGCACAGCACACCAGACCTACACAATCACCCGAGGGGAATGCTGGCAGCTGAGCTACAGGAGCTGACTCTGATGAAAAACAATTTCCAAACAATTAAACCTGACATTTTGGAATGTATTTCCCACTACTGTCACCTCTAAATTAATTTCTTAGGAGAGCATATGGTGATCTTGCACAAGATGAGCTATTTTGTCCATACAACCTCATGMGTAGGAGTGGTGGCCACCTCTGCGTGCCACCCCAATGGCTCTGCAGCAGCATTTAATGGRGCCACCCCCTGACTGCAGCTACCCCCAGGGCTSTGGGGTGATGCTGACCATGGGTGTYACCCCATTAATGTAACACCCATTCCTTAAAACCACTTCTGGCCCAGTATGGCAATCGTGCCAGCAGAGTATTACATCTCACGCAGCTCCTAATCAACAAAGAGTCACCATGAAAGGACTGGGAGATGCATGATCCTGCCTGTGAGAAACAAGAAGCCGATTCAGCATCCTAATGTGTCACATTTTAATGGAAACGCACATGTTAAAGATGCAATGTTAACAGCGAATCACTTCACCTGAAGCCGAGGGTTACCTTTGCCACTAGGAGTGTTATCATTTCTTTGACGGTTTCCTCAATTAGTTCATCTATTTTTGAATGGTACTGGTGCTAAAGAAAAATAAAAGGAGAGGGGGAGGAAAATATTAGCATTGATCACAGCCAACAGCTCTACACTTGTCAGCCTCTTCCCTTGGTAAACAACAATACGTAGTATTAAACCAAAGAATTATGCAGCTTATTACCCTGGGCCCAACTGCAGTGGCCAGTGACTACTTACACGTGCAGGAGAGACCTCGAACTCAGGAGAATCCTACACCAGTTTAGAGGCACGGGCAAACCCTGCCCTCTTCTGTGTGCCCGCAGCTCCGGGAGCCACACGTGGATGTCGGAGGGGAGGCTCTGCCATCCCTGTGAGAACCAGCACCTGGTGCTCCTACAAATCCTGAAACCCCTTTGCTCCACGTCCGTGGGCATTGTCCCGTCCATGGGGCAGTGGGATACCCCTGCTGCTGGAGGGGAACAGCMCCTTCCCAGGGCTCCACAACCCACCCAGCCCTCGGCACGGGAAYGGGGAGGATGTGCTGCTCCAGGGGAGCTGGCATGGGGCTCAACCCCTGGAAATGGAGCTGCAGCCTTCCCTAGTGCAGCAAAGCAGCCCAACCTGCGCTACCCCGCGCTCGGCGGGCACAAGTTAAGCACTCGTTTAAAGGCTTTGCTGTCTTGTACTGTCAGATCCATCCAAAAACCACCCAACAAACCACGACGAGCCTTTTTGTCCCATGCAAAAGCCAGCAGGCAGTGCAGCCCCGAGCCCTGGGCAATGGCAGATCCCGTGGCAGCAGCTCAGCACTGGCTGACCAAGGCCCGTGCCTGCAGCACCAGCGTTTCTGAGTCTTCAACCCAATTTCTGCACATGCCAAACCTTGCTTAGCTCGGGAGCTCTGATGCAATCAGCTGCAATATGGCTAGAATAGGTACTAAAATACAGTCTTCTACTAATTTAGAAAAGACCTGTTTCCAATACAAGATTTAATTAGTGAAAACATACAGTATATTCTTATTTTCAATGGACTGAGAAAATACTGATTATGACTGCTTTCCAACACAAAACATTTGATTTTTCAGTCAAACATTTCAAGCACTGGTGCTAGTCACTATATTCATTACCACTTGGCATTAATATTGTTTTAAAATGTTAACATCAAATCACATTGAAAGAGACAAATCTGCTTTAAATACTAATCAGACTTTGGGAAGGAAGACTGTGAGGGCTTTACAAATGCTAGCTGCTGGTCTCAGTGTCTGATCGGTACTCTGAACTGCTCTGCAGTCTAGGGATTCTTTTCTATGGCAGTAACATTAATATAGGAATTGGGGGAAAGGAAAATAAAAGTAGGACACACTTACCCACTCTTTTGCAAACTTTTCAGATGATTGGGGACAGAAATAAAGAGGAAAGTGCAAAAGACAGGAAAAAGAACATATGAAGATAAACAATAAATAAACCAAAATCTTTTAAAAAAAGAGACGTATGAGAACAGCAGCATCATGCACAGAAACAATAAGCAATGGAAAATGAAATGGGGTCAAAACCTCCTTTCGCTGAAATACCAGAGATCGCTACCTGTAGGATTTGCAGGCAGTAAAACAGTGGGAAGGGCCCGGATTGTGGCTGACACCTGGCACTCGCTTATGGTTTTATTCGGCTCCAGAGAGGAAGGGAACCGGCTGTCGACAGGCAGGGTTCAGCCTCGGGGCAGGGGGACACGGCACAGCACGTCCCAGCCCCTGGCCTGGCTGGGGACACTCAGAGCCTCACCTGGGCACAAGGACGAGGCGGCACCGCCACGCCACAGGCTGCGATCTGCTGGGCCCACGCGGGGAAAACATACACGAACAAGCGGGTGACACTTGCATTGGCAGCTCCCATTCCCATGTCCTGCTTTGCAGGTCAAGACATACACAAGTCCCTTATGGGATCACAGTTATGATTTGTCTTTAATGCAGAGCTAGGCCTTGTCAGCTCCCAGGATTGAGCTGGCCTTTCCCAGCACAGCTGGAATGCAGCTGTGGGGAGGCAGGGACCTGTAACAGCTCGGTACAGGTAGAAGCTGCTGATGTGCTTGGCAGACACAGCCAGGACTTCCTAAGGGAAATGGAGAAGGGGTTGTGCACATATTGGGGTGTCTCTCCCATGATGTTTTCCTTCTGCAACTGCATTTTCTGTGTGTGTAAGACTTGGCAAACAAGCTTTTAGCTAACTGCTTTCATCAGGTAAGTCATGAGTTTGAACTCAAACATGACTCGCTATGTGCAAAGCAATCCACTGTGAAATGCACTGACTGATGCATGTCCAATTACAAGCTCGTTTCAGAAGCAAATAAGAGCCCCAATGGAATAAAACCACAGCTCCRAGAGCAGGACAGGAGCCTGTGCATGCACCAAGGCGGTGTAGCAGTACCCTGAGCGCTCATTCCCATCACAGCCGCAATCCCCGGGGCGGACTGAGCCCCGCTGGCCGGCAGTGACCATGCAGGACAGGCCTGTGAGCCCAGGGTCCTGCCCRGGCAGCCACAGCCACGTGCACCCTGTGCCACCGGTGCCACAGCCCCAGCTCCTCCTCGGGAAGTGGAGCTCGGCCAGGATGGGGTCACACACGGCGGGGTTTGGAAAGCGAGCGCCTGGGGCTGCTACAGACGCCTGGCTCGCAAAACCAGCAATTCCAACAGCTCCTTCCACATTCCTCATGGAAACGCTCAAGGTTAAAGATCGCAGAGCTGGTTTGCTTTACCCAGCGTAGCCCCCCCTCTCAATCGAGTTCATCACAGCTTTCTATTAGCTCAATTATTACAATCCATAATCAGTGCACTACAATGATTCAACTTGACTTTATGTGATGAGTATCTTGCCTTGTCATGTAACAGATTGTGTGTACGTTGTATTTCTCTAAGGACCATCTGACCTTAGATATTAAATAGAAACATACTAGACCAACTGAGAAACATTTAATACATACATTTATCCCCTTAGATGTATTAAAAATTCAGAGGAAAAATAAATATTTAAGATGGTAAAGTATGTTTACCAAATGTTTTAACAGCTGCCTTTAGAGACAAGGAAATGGAATGAAATGATGGGTGTTTGTTTCACAGGGTAATGCTCGCAAAATGCATTCAAGTATCTGCTAAAGTGAGTGTGGCTGAAGGTAGTGTGAAAGGGAAGGCCTTTGGGGTGGGAGGGAACCCACGGAGCAAGGTCAAGGAAGGTGTCGAGAGCCTCTGCCCACGCACAGACTGAACTGTCAGAAAAAAGTGGTTTGTTTCTAACAAAAATGTCTTCTCTGGCRAGGTCTGGGCCAAAGGCCCTGGCTGAACACGGTGGTGGGCAGTGTGAGCCCTTTTTGCTGCCATTGAGCTGCRTGCACAGGGACATGGCTGGAGGAGCCCCGTGCCAGCTGTGGCACTGACAGACGGTCCCATCAGTGAGTCTGTCTGTCTCTCCCTGCCTGTCCATCCCTCTCCATCAGGGCTGCCAGCAGCCCTTGCTGAGCCTGACTGGCTGCTACACCCCAGAGACGGCGGGACAGAGGGACTCAGTGAGGCACAGACCCAACTCCCYATATTACTGAGGAAGAAAAAGACTGGAACTAATTCCCATGCCTCTGCTGCCCATCTGAGTCTCTGATCATTTCCAATGGGATGGGAAGAGGCAGGGTGGCATTTGTCCTCCCCTCCCAGACTTTAGTGACAGATCTATATGAAAACTTTTACCCCCCTCAGCCTGACCATCTTGGCACAMAGGTTTAGACAGTTTTGAGGAGAGGAGATGGAGATAGCCAAAACAGAATGGCACGAGTGAATGGAGGGGGAGGTAGTAACACTCATTAAAAGAAAGAAAAGAAAAAGGGAGGGTGTATAAAATACTGCAGCCCTAAATGGTAACTTATGCACCAATAATTTACACCTGCTTTACAGGTCTATTAGTTTAGCTATCTGTTAAAAACCTCATGTCCCAGCAACTGCTGCTTGCCACAGGAGTTCAGCTGTCTCGGAGCTGCCGTCCCAAACAGCTCCTRGAAGTGGCACAGGCAGATTTGCAGCTGATCCCAGGAGCAGCTGCAGCCCAGGAGCAGCCACCTGGCCMCCTGCTCCCCTGTCACCTGCAGCCTGAGTCAGGCCGAGCCTGCAGTGGGACTGATGCTGAGAATTTGGAGGGAACTGTGGCAAGCAGAGARCATCACGAGTCAGCATGGAACGATGCAGAGAGTGCCTGGTCACGCGATACTCGGGCACGGCTGGCGTTTTATCAGTCTTTATCAGCCATCTGAATACTTAACCTGACAGTTTCATGAATGCAATGAGCCTCCTCTGTCAAGATATCAGAGTCTGAGTGATCTCCAAAATCTCCCTGTCCCCAGGGACTGTGCCAGTATAAGGGTTTGATCCTGGTTTGCAGCGGGGAGCATCGCAAACATGGACCTTCCCAGCTGACGGGGCACTGCCAAGGTGGATGCTGCAGCAGCTGCAGGCTGRGGGATTTGGGGAGACAAATGGGTATGAATATGGAACAGAAAATGGGAGAGAAGTTCATGTCCAGCCTTGGACAACAAAAGCCCACTCAAGATCTGCTCCAGGTGACCTGGAGGACAAGGGAAGACCTGATGATGGGCAGTATGAAATCTTTTGCAAGGTGAGTGTCACAAATAAAATGTCATAACTKAARTATGTATAAGAAAAATAAAAGGAAYRGCTGGATCTGATCCAAACACCACTGACATCAGGGCAGAGAGCCCTGCTGCATCCAGTGGCCTTTGGAGCAAGTTCTTTCAGAGGAAAACCTGAGGTGAACAACAGAAAAAACACAGGAACAACTAGCAATGGTTCTCTGCAAAATCTGACCATGGAAAGCTGTAGTGAAAAGGCTTATCTAGGAAATGCTGACAAGCAGCACTATAGGTGAGCCAAACAGTATTTGTGAATTTATTCTAGACTGGTATATGAATATTMAATTTGGCTTGAAGTCACTGGAGCAAAACGAGCATTCTGATGCATTTAATTCATTCCAATTTSCCATGTCTTTCTAATTCATAGATCAATTCACAGAAACTTCAACCTGCAACTACGGCTTTGGAAGAAAATAAAAATTAGCAAGTAATTAAAACAGGTTTGCTGTTTGGAAACTTGAGTCATTATGAACCTGGAAATCCAGAATGATCAAGTGTGCTGATTATAGCCAGTACTYGAGGAAGGCAAAGCAGCCGGAATTTCAATCTACTTTTGGAAGTTATTTATATTTTTGGTTTTGATTTTTTTTTCCCTTACATGCATCACAGCAACAACTTGGCAGTTCTGTTTTCCTTCTGTTTGTCTACAGAAAATAGCCATACACAGAAAGTGTGTTGCCAACACCTGGCTCCAAGGTGCAGTTAATGACTCAATTTGTATGGTCATCATGCAACAACCAAGCTTGAGAGATACCGTATGCATACCACAGTCCTTGCAAAAAGCCACTCCTAAGTGACAGGGATTCCGAATGTTTCTATTCATTAGATTTGAGAGCAACCCCCTGTACATTCATCTGCACACTCTCTATGGAAGGCTAAATCCACAAACGATACAACGTCTCTGAAACGAGCACAACAGGAGACAGGAAATTTCATGACATTGCCTTTAAAAGCTGTGAAAGGAAGAACCTGCATTTTTACCTCTTGGCCCATTTCCATACTGCAAAGCTTTGTAGACTGAGCTTTGGCATCCACCATGACATTAAACATGGTGCATATTGATTGAGGGACTCGGAAATCTGTTGATCGGCTGGTTTTCTGCAGTTTTACTTCAAATGCAATCCTTGTTCTGTGAAGGAAAGTAGAAATAGACGTTTCAGTTGCTTTTGAACATACTGAAGCCAATAATAATAATGTGAAACAATACTGAGAGGAGTTTGAGAAGCCAGAAAGCTGAATGCTRCTGGGAGTGCCATAGCGCAATTGTTACAAATGTGTTTTTACTAAAAATGGTTTTCCAGTTTGAAAAGAAAMCCCCTCTCCAGAATACACACTATTTATAAAGTGTTCAACCGTTYCAGGGAAGCTGTGACTCTCTCATGCTTGATAAACAGTGTGATGATGTTACAAACAGCAGTGTTAATGTACACCTTTAATTTAGTGGCATTAGCTGTCTGATAACCACAGCTCTTGTTGCTCCCTGACATCAACTACAAAAACCAGAAAATCCTTTATTGCTTGGCTGAAAGGACACTGCCAGATCATTGCATTTTTTGTAGTATGACAGTATTTGCTTGCTGGAAGTTTTTAATTGTCTTGTCAGTTCACAGGAGTGAACTGCCAGTTCACAGGAGTGGTTTCCATGCACCACATGTCTGCAAAGTGTGCATGGGCCCAGTTGTGCACATATGAACACACTTGTATCACACACCTCCCTGCTCTCCTGAGGCTTCACTGACATCAAATTTGACATCCCTGGCAGTTGCAAACCATGATACAACAAAGCTTTGTCAGGCAAAAAAACCTACAAAATCTGATCCCATGTAATATTTTAAATACCAAGGCATTCATGACTCCAACACAGGAATGCTTTGCAGTGCAGTGGGCATTCCCTGCCTGCCTTTCTTTGGAGCCCCTTTGCATATTCCAGAGGTACTTCACTAAAATCTAACCTAACACAGAACAATTACCACATCAAGCAGAATCTGCCAACAAATTAACACAGGAGCTTCAATTCAGAAATAACAAATATCAGCTGCAGCTCAGGAATAACTCTGAACTTGAAGGATCCCCCAATGGTTATGCAAATGAAAACTCATTTACGRATGTGAAGGACTCGTTCTTGGGATCAGATCTGAGCTGGTAGATAGGTCCTTCTGCCTGGATTTATTAGTTAACAGGCCTTCCTTGCAAGGGCTGCTTTCCTGACAGCCCCGAAATACAACCCAGTGCGGAAGGCGGGGTGGCTCCTGCATGGATTCAACAGTTCAGAGACAGACGCGAAGAAAAATGTTGTGTCAAACTGAAATTGCTAAAGAAACCTTAGCCAGGCCCTGTTTGCAGGTGATATAAATAGGGAAGGCAGCATATTGGTTTACATCAGCAGTGGCATTTGAACTGATTTAATTACCAGTGCCAGATTTAGCCTGGACTCGGGGACTAGAATCTTGATAATTACTGAAAGGACCCAAGGAGACTGGGATTTTCCATCTCCTCATGGAAAGGAGCATGTTCCTACTTACTTATGCTCACAACCATTATATTTAGTTGTACCAATACAAGCTGGGCCASGTTTTTACAGAGGGGCAACACATTCGTTGAAAGGTTGAGGCAAATAAGGGAAAAAAAACACCCGGCTTCCAGGCACACAAACCCTTCTTCAGATGTACCTGGAAATTTGCTTGTTTTTCCCAGTTATCTCAGCTGAGCTAGCCTGTTCTGATTTCTACAGATCATTGCAGCTATAACTGTGCTGCAAGGACAGCAAAGGGACCTTAGTTTCAAGCAAAAAAAAACAAACCCAAAACCAGAGAAAATAAGTTTTGCTGGTGGTGCTGGGGCAAAGCAGAGAGCAGAGCTCCAGCACTGAGTTTTTTCCTGAAGGAGAGCCTGAAAACTGGAGAACTGAAGCTCAGTGTTTGTGCCAGACACAGGACCAAAGATGAGCTGCTGCAATAAAGGACTTGCTCAATGTCAAAGACATCAAGTGCAATGCATCTCATTGCACTTAAAATGCACTGGGGTTTATTCCAGAATGGTGAGAGAACAAGCCTTGAGCTGTCTGCCTTCCTGCCCACATCCCAGGGACTGAACGAGCCTTCCCCTGTGCTGACACTGCACATCCCGGCTGGGAGGATSGTACTGAAAATAAATGCCACACTCACACTTGCGGAGTGGCCAGGAAATTGTGATACAGAACAGCCACATCACACACTGCAGTTAATATTAGCGTGGATCAGCTGCATTTGGCATCATCCATTTTCCCCCTGGTTCTTCTCTTTGTCTATGGTGTTTTTGCACAATGAAATACAAAGTTTATTTTTTCTTCTTGCCTCATTAGCTCCGATGCAAATGGACATAATTTGCCGTGGAAAAGTTGGAAATCTAGCTTCAATATTTTGCTTTCAAAATGACAGCTGCCAGTATGTCTAAAAGTTGCTTAAAGACATCTMTGTTTTGGAAGATCTGCAGGTAACTATCCTATAATGTGGCTGATGATACAACAGCTTTCCCCAATCAACGGCAGACGTGAAACCTGTGTGCCAAGCAACAGACTATCCCATTTTTAAAATCACTTTTCTTGGTCTTTTTTTCATGTATCTGTGTTTTCTAGGTGGGTGCTGGGATCTTTCTTATGGCTATGCCTTCAGCARTCAGCACCATCACACCAAACTGCATTTACAAAGATCCAACTTCATGCGCAGCACTGAAAAGAATTAATTACCTACAAAACCCACAAGAATGGGTGATTTACTGCCTTATTGTGAATAAACACTCTCCAGAGTCCACAATCCACAGCAACGGGGTGAATTCCAGTTTTTAGGGTGGAACAGGCTCTGCATCCTGTGAGAAACACCCCAGACTGGCTCGTGGGCACGCACCTCTTCACACAAGACTCGATCATGTCGCTCGCCATCAGCTTCAAGCGCTGCTCTAAGTGTTTCCCAAACTCCTCCTCGGGCCAGTGCAAATCCCGAATGAARGTCTGTAGGGCATCGAGTTTCCAGAACATATCTTCTGAGGTGCCTGATCCATTGCTGGCAGGGCAAAACGAGAACAAAAGTCAGAAGTGGCATCAGGGTCTTTGCAACCTGATGTGGAGACCATTCCTGCAACAAGTGTAAGGCAGACAGCAGTTTCATACACAGGACAACGCTGGCCATCTCCACCATCAGGATTTTGAGTTTTACCATACAGTTGCCTAATCTACCTTGCTGTCATCACCCACAAAACTTTCCAGACCAGATGAGTAAGACAACATCATGAGTTACACATATTAACGGGAAGAAYGTGTGTATGGTAAAAATCAGCCTTAGTTAATAACCACATCAACGTATGTGATTATTAAGAATTAAGGCCAGAAATTGTGGGAGAAAATCCTCGGTCAATAATAACTGCCATACTAGGCYGTATGCAGTTATTAAGATTTAGGGTTTCATGCAATTCTCCCCCCTCCAAATTATATCTTGAGTTTGCCTTGTCCCCCCAGTGCGGCCCCGTTTCCAGGTAAGGGACAGTGCTAACAAGTGGTGAGCGAGGACACGCTTTATCTCTTGAACAGCTGAAAGAAAATTGGGGTAAGTCAATTGAGCTAAGGGTACATCTCATATCCAGGAGTTTTGGCAGGATTTACSGCTGCACCTTTTTCTTTGCAAAGGYAATTACAGGACAACAAATTTCCAGTTTTAAAAATTTATTTTGCAACAACTTTGGTTTGCCACAAAACTCTGAATTTCTTTCCCAAGCATATATTCTTGTACCCACACCCCTGCCCAGATGGAAGTCTTTGGTCCTGCAGTGTGTAGCTACACCAGCTCTTTTCACAGTATAATTATATCTCAAACCTCCACTTACAGAATAAAAATACAGGACTGGATTGCACTCTGTTTGTGCAGAGAAATTTATGCATCCATAACCCTTTTCTCTCCCTCTCTTCTTCTCCCTCACTTTTATTTTTTTTTTTTTTCAGAACAATTACCAAGGGAGCTTCAAGAGTTTCAACCCCCTCCTCGCATACCACTAATGCTAACACAGTAATTTATAAGATATTTAACACACCATGCATTACCACTTGTGCTGACATCATCTATAGAAACAGATGAGGGAGGGTGTTTCTATTGTGACAGATGCCAGCTGCATTGAGTTAATGCTAGAGGAGCTCGGAGCTAATGCAAACAGGGCTACTCCCAGGTGAGAACTGTAGTCCCAACATGCCAGAGGGGTCCTGAGGGATCCTGGGCTAGCAGAGCCAACCAGATAAAGAATGAATCGTCTTGGTTGTAGGAGAAACGTATCTGACACTAAGCAACAGGTAACATGTCCTTGATGGAGGGGAAGGGTGAGTAAAAGGAAACCAGGGAGATGAAAAGATAAAGAATCAGGCATTTGCTTTAGCCAGGGGACCAGTTTGGACAACAGTCTCACACGTTCATCTACCATCAGTTTTCAGTTCAAACCTGTRCTTGGGTGTAAGCAAGCTTTAACAGTCTAAACCCAGTTTTGGAACKGCCTGAATTTGCTTTTTAAGTGATTAAATGTGTACAAATACAATAATTGGTATTTACTACGGCAATATTATGACACCCATTTGGTTTCAAAATTTAAAAAGTATTATTCTCAGTGTTTTTCTCACTTTAGATTAGGGCTCCATCCAAGTAAACAATATAATATATTCATTTCCAAAATGCACTGTTYGTGTTTTGCTTGTGAGCACCACAATTACTCTAATGACACAGGCAGCTTGCAATATACCATTGATGCTCAAGCATTTTCAGAGGAATTATCCAATTTTCTGTCATTACATGATTCTTATCTTTTCAAGGGCAATACCACAAAGCATGCACAGAGAAAGATTAAAAACTTTCAAGTACTCTTTACAGACAACTGCCTAAGCTAGCCTTTAATATAACTATCTTAGCATGAATATGAGTTGTATGGCTTTGAAACATAAAAAAACCACACTAGTATTTTAAGAAGTTTTAAAATCTCTTAAAAAAGATCTCACATCAGTGTTTTCTTTACTTTGGTTTGTTACCAGTGCTCTGCAATCCCAGAGCAATGGCAGAGGCGTTCTGGTGGACTCCAGGTGTAGATGTAATCGAGGGGGTTTCAGTAACAGTGAGCAGGGGATTCTCGGGGGAATTCTTCAKTTTTGTCTGTTAAGTGAGGGGGTAAAGGAAAAGCACCATAGTGCTGACTGAGACCACCCTATGCCGACCCTAAATAACTCTTTAGGATTTTGGAAGGAGAAYGGACAAATAACAATTCCCATGCTAGGATATCTTGGGAGACGAGCTCCCTCAAATGATGAGATTTGGGTTGAGCCCACTGTGTGCCACCCTCCACACTGCTCAGTGGGAAATGTGCTGTAAAAGAACTCGCTTAATCTGTGCTGAGGATCTGTGGTCTCTTCCCCCTGAGCTCCACGAATGCAGCCTGGGACACTGGGACAAGGTTCCTACAGAGCAACTGTTTCGATGCCGTGCCCAATTTTGCAGGCCATACTCTAAAACTCACATTGAAAATATATTTCTTTAGTTGGTCATGGCATTATTTGGGCAGTAATGATGCTATGGAGCTTTAATCCTCGCTGGGGCATCCCCCAACATGAATRAAAACTTACAGGGTGCTCTTCTTTCTTAGACCGCTTCATCAAAATCAAGAAAAAATTACCTGGRATATGCAGAGCTTGCATTAAATAGGATTCACTTTTAGATCTACATCTGGTCCACAGAAATTGGTTGACTGGCATTGAAATTGGTTCATCTTCTCTTTTAGACAAAACTCTTTGCTGAGACACATAATGTCACGTTGTAAGTTCTGTGGTTTGTATATTATTCAGACCATGCCCCATTGTTGACAGCTATTTTGTAAAGTAAGATACTTGCTCAAACTCTCAGTGGGAGTTGAGACAAATTTTCAAGGTTTATACAAAAAAACCCTCAAAATACACATGCCAGAAATTCACTAGTGTCTCATTCAGAAAACATCTAATTAACTGTATCACTCTTTAAAGTTTTATGTAATGCACAGAAACAAACAATACATATCCATGCCAAGATTACTTTAAATTTAAATGAGATCTAATTTGAACTGAATACACACTCAGAATCATAAATAGCAGCCATCCATGACGGTGCAGAAAAGCTAGGCATTTGTGGGATGCCTAGTGGGATGTTAACTGGTAGATTTGGTACTTTAGGGAGATTCACATTTGGTAGATTCACATTGGGCAGATTACTTGTTAAACTCCTGTGGAAGAAACAGACAGAAAGAAAAAATACCATAACAGTGACAATGCAGATGTAGCAGAAGCACATGACACTCAGAAACAAATCTGCAAAGTTCACAGCATGAGGACAGTTAAAAAACTAAAGCAAAACATTTCAGAAAGAAGCATGAGTATGGAAGCTTAAATGTATTGTGTTTTCAGTCTGCTATAAAATTCAAATTCCTTAAAAAAGGAAAAAGGGAAAACCAATCCAGAATGAAAAGAATCATAAARCAGCAAATTAACAGAGAACTCAAACACCCGTGAAAATAACTGCATCTTCAAGTCCTGATACCATTTAAAAGTGCAGAGAGCAGCTTTTCTTCCAAAAAACCTTTCTTTCAAGAGTCTCAGTTCTTACGCACACAGGCTGGATGAAAGAGCTAAACTAAGAGATCTGCTGAGGAACWGGGATTTGTTTTAGACCCTCAAAATAAAGATGGACTAATCTAGAATGATGAAACAGTGAACTGCAATGTTCAGTGAAGACTGTGCCCTGATCCTCCCTTGYATTCCTGGGAGCAGAGAAAGGGGTTGTCCAGCCCTACTATTTGTGCACTGTGAATGAACTGCACTCCGTAAATAAACCCAGGACTGGCATGTGACTRTTTCTTGGCTGGAAACGGGCCATGAGGTGATTAAGATATTCAAAGGTTGATATGAAGCACGTGTTCTTGGGCATCACGACTTTGATCAGTATTTTCAGATGTGCAACTGTTATGCAAATAGAGATCTTGAGAAAGAGGGCAGCTGTGTTGATTTAATGCAACATTCCCTGCTGGAACAAGGTGTGTGTAACAGCACCACCCGCCCAGGGTTTGGAATCCACCCCCACGTATTTCAGTCTGCTAGGTCTCTAGATGTTATAATTGGTCTAATTCTGTTCCAGTGAGTATCTCATCACAGTTATATTCTACATGCAAAATAAAAACACCAGGAGATCTGGGAATCAGCAAAAGACAGAACTCAATTACCCAGCTCCCGTGTTTCCTGGCTCGCAGAGGAGAGGCCGGTGTCAGAGGAATGCCTTGCTCCTGCCCTCCCCCAGAAACACTGCCTGACCCACAGGTGGTTTCACAGTCCCGTGTGAGGAACAAAAACAGATGCTTTGACACTGTTTTCAGCAGTTTKTTACTTGKGCTCAGTGAAAATGGAATCAGKAATTCAGCATTTCAGCTTCACCCTGCACTGCTGAGGCTGCTGAAATCTCTTCTGTTGATGCACATGGGCACGGCTTCTGCATCCAAATTCCTCTGCTCTCAGTGRCTGCATCAGGACATGCCACCTTTGGAGGTCTCTCCCATTTCCTGGGATTTAATTAGTTGTTGTATGGACACCATTACCTGGATTCTTGTGAAGCTACCAGATTATACACTATGTCTTTCCAGGCATATTAAAAATCTTACTAACTTCCCTGAGAAATAATTTACACTTCATTTCTTACTGCATGTTTTATATATCAACCTTTAAAGTAATGGGTTTGAGCTGCCTGTACTGAATAAATGTTTCCTAATGCAACAGATGATGTGAACCACATCTCTGCAAGAGCTCAGCTCGTCATTGGTGGTGAATCTCAGGGAACAGACTTCATTCTTTGTGAATAAAACCCAGTGCTGGGAAGGAAAACAACAAACCAAAGTTTTCTCTAGTGAAAAAAACCACAACTACGTTCTTATTTCTATTTATTTMTATGATTCTTAGTAGATTTAACCTCCTGCTATCTGTGTGTTCTCTTTTATAAGCAAACAGGAGAATTCACTAGCCTCACAAGCTGTCCATTGTTTCCATTCATACTGTATCTGCTGTTAAGATGATATGAACTATTGAATGAGACATAGACTCCATAGTGATTGAGAGAGTGTTAAATTTTCAGAAATGGCAGTGCATGTGGTTAGATACTGATATGGAATAAATAAAGAAATAGCAAGAGGTGGACAACATATAAATGTATAAGGAAAAGCAACTTAAATAACTTAGCCAGATGGTAAATACATAAATCAGAGGACCTTTGGTTTTAATATTAAAATTCAAGAAGTGACAGTGTTATATTAATAAAAACACTGTATTAATAAAATATGACTTCTAGAGTAAACAGTATACTATATTCACACGGAAACATATTTCTTTTATACAACACATTATTTTGCTGATGCAAGAATATGTTGCAAGAATAAGTTAGTACTCTTAAAACAAAACAGCAAAATAATGGATTATATTATGTTAACATACAGTAACTAATGTAAAAAGATATCCTCCTGAATTGACATGCACAGTTTTTCAGGTTCAACTGATCTAATTATCTGACTAACAGTTGCAGTGAGACCTGTAAAAAATGATTAATATTACCAGCAAATGTTCCATAAAGCCTGCAATTGCTCAGACCATAAAACTACAGGTCCAAGATGAGAAACTGTTTCTAGAAGCCAGCCATGCCTATTTAATATAGATGGCTAAATATAACCTCAGCCATCAGGCAGGGAATGTGGGCATTTGCATCAACAAGATGAGGGCTGTCTGATTTGAGACAACTCAGCTCCAGGACTGGATCCCGATCGCTTTGATAGGAGACGCACGCTCTGGAGCTGCACCGCTTGTTTTCCTGGCATCTTCTGCTTCAGCCCCGTTTGTGTCTGTGAGCTGTGGAAACAGCCTTTCACCTGGGCTGTGTGCTGGGAAATTCTCAGTGCAAACAGACTGGCAGTGTACCCTGCACAACCTCCCAGTGCTCACACTGTGCCGTGGCACCGATCACACCCAACGCGTCCGGCGGCGCCGCGGCTGCTCCTCTAGAGCTGCCCTGGCAATGAAAGGAGGGCAGAAAAATCACAGCGTTTTTTACTGAGCTGTCTCCTGGGCTCAGAATAGAGCTGAACAAGACCCTTGGTCGTACTTAAATACTCAGTTCCTACGGGATGCTTGAAATGATTTAGTGATGGAAGACGCAAATGCCTGTCTCTTCCATCACTATAAACACTTGCAACCTCACTGTYGAGGCTGAGCAAATGCTCAAGAGCAAATCTTTTCACAAAAGCCTTGATGTGAAGCAAAGAGCTTGATAGTGAAGTAGGCAGTCAAATCTGTGCTCTTCCTGTGACTGACACCCAGAATAGTAACAAAAATACTCACTTTCACTACAACGGTGCTTCTTTTAAGGGGAAACGTTTTTCACTATCATTTTGTAGTTGTACAACCTTATAAAATGATTAGTATAATCATATCGTTCAACTTCTGACATTTGTATTAATGATACATTTATAAATAGTTTGCAGAGGGTTAGTGAGCAATTAATAGATGCTAAAGCTAGGACTACAGACTGGTAGAGACAGCCCTGGGCCAGTGAGTAATGTCCTAGTCAAGCCATTGAAACTGGTTGTCATTGCACCAGCCTTAGCATTTGCTCAGAAAGATCTTTCAACACAGACACACACACAGAGACACACACACATACGTGTCAGCTGGCTGCGAGATAAATCAGCGCTCTCCAAGGAGCTAGCATGAAAAAAACCCATTGCAAACCCTACTTTTCCAAGACCTCTCAACTCACCAGAGAACAGACCTACTCTGTATCCTGCATACTTGGATGACTGTGCGAAGGACAAGTGTTCCACATTTCTCTGCGTGGATTCATGCGAGCGCACCAGCTGCTCTAGCTATAGGGCACGGACCCCCTGCAAATTCAGCAGCTCTGCAGAGGCAGATTACAGAGCCCTCATGAGCACATTACATCCATGCTTTTTTCCCCCATTCTTTTCAATACTTAACAGTATCTCTCTCTCTCTCTCTTTGTGATTTCTGTACCTTACTCCTCAGAGCATAAGGTGCAGAGTATTCGGCAATGAAAATAGAAGAAATATATGCTTGCAAACTGCCATCTGGTCAGGTTATGGAGGGCTACATATTTCAGCCTTGACTGCAAGCACGAGTACAGAATAACCCTTTCGAAAGACTCTGAGTTGTGGAATAATTTCTTGGTTAACAGGAGATAATRAGATTTCCTTCTCACAATCCACTGTAGAGATTCAGGGCAGCAACAAACTTGGTGGAAYGGTCAGCTGTGATGATCTGCCTTTGCTGGGCAACTTGAAGGTCTTTTTCCAAAGCAGAGGAAAGCTGTGGAAGAACATTCTGCACCGTTCCTGATTTCCAAAAAAGCTCTGCTGGAAGAGGTGGCAATAGAAGGTCTCGATTTGGTTGCAAATTGGCTGGTCCAAAATATTTGAGAATCTATGGCCAAAAATTCAAGTGTGCTGCAGTATGGACATGTGGGGTGAGAAGAGAGCAGATATAGGAGGGCAAATCAAACAAGATAAGTCTCTAACCTGAGTTCCTCTACAAGTTCCCTGTCGATCAGACAAAAAGGAGCAGGTGGTCTGCCCAGGAGGCAAAAGATGAAGATGCCTTAACATTTAGTTCTGAACAGCACATGAAAAATGTCATAAGATCCTAGGAATGACACTCCTCTTTTCCTCTGCACTGTATGTGCCACCCTCTGGCACTCGCTGGTGCCTGCCTTCACCGGGTCACATCACGTTGAGCCAGCGTTTGCAAGTGACACTTTTGTGTGCGAGACACAAGAACAAAATATCAACTAGTGAAAAAAAACAAAAAAAAAACATGGTGCATCTTTTCACCAGATGGACAGAAGCTTCTTGTGGAAAGCACCCACTTTCCTGCTGGGAGGAATCTTTTAAATACCCAAGTCTGTAAGAGAAAGAGTCCATCCTGGGCTTTTGCTTGGAGATGCAATGCTCGAAGCATGCTGTAACTGGAACTCCAGAAGGGAATAACCATCACAAGAGAACTAAGAAAAGATCTTTTATAACTATCAGGGGTAACTTGGAAATGATAGATGCTGGCATACCCAGGGACAAAGCATTCTGACAGGCAAGTAGCACATTTAAGTACTTATGGACATCTACAGTTAAACCCCTAAAGCCATTAAAAAGCAAAAAGATGACAGCTTCTGATAAAAGCAAAAAAAAAAGAAAAAGCAGAATGAATTGCTTATTGAGTGCTTGACCCAGGTGGACAGGTACACAGAGTTAACAGCCTCTGTTTCRTAACAGACAAGGAAATACAAACACATTCATTACTAAAGCAGAGCTCTGAAACTGAAGTTAATGCTAACTTCRAAGTGCAATTCTGCTTGAAGGAGTGGCTGTAAAAATGGCATTCTCCTACTCGAAAGATCTATTTCTTGTATGTTTTCTGGGTCACATCTGCTTATTTGAAACAAGATTTTTTAGGATTTTTAATCCTGTTAGCCTGCAGACCAAAGACAGCAAATGGAAAGTGAGAGAGGCTCCTGAATGCCAGCCACTTAACCCCACTCAAAACAGAGGGGATGATCAGGTGTCAAGAAAAAAGCCTGAGATTTGGCAGGCAGAATCCTTACGGATGCTGAAGATGCACAAGAAAGAAAGGAAAAAACCTGGGTACTCAGAYTCCAGGTTGCATATGGGAGGCTGGCTGCTGAACAAAATCTCTTTTCCTTGTAAACGGAACATATTTGGTGTGAAAAGCCCTGAAAGACCACACGTTCTTTTATACAGCAACCTCTGAGAGTGCAGTGCCGTTTCACTTCGCCTAGAGAACGACAGAAAAAGCAAGGAAAAGGCTCTCCAGAGGTCACCTGGTCCCAGTTCCTGGTCTGAGGCACTGCCAGACTCATGTTGCTTGCAAAGGGTTGATCTTTCTCTTTTAATATCTTTATTAGAAGGAAAAGTCACTTATTTCCCTTTGTAGGATCTGACGTGGCTTTATAGAGCAAGCGTGACAGGGTTCAGCAATGCTTCAAAACCTGTGAAATAACAACAGTAATCCAAAGCACATGTCACATTTTTATCATTCACCAGCTCTTGAGTTCAATTTGGGTTTTTCTCAGGCTCCCAATTTCTTGCTGGTGAACTCCTAGCTTTCCAAATGTAAGAAATKATTATGCTTGAATCATCTTGCCCGTGTTTCACTTTGGTTTCTGCATGTTTAATCCTACAGGCAAGGGAGCTGGGACTGGCAGAGCTGCCCTGGACATGGGGACATGTGCAGCCACCAGAGGCACACGCTGCACTATCACCCCACAGGGTGGGTGGAAAAAATGAGTATTGGGAAGGCAAAGTACAGCAATGACTCACAGGGGTTACAGGGCTGCAACTGAACACAGTGAAGCAAATTTTTTTTTTGTTCTGAAAAGGAGCTATGTGAGTTCAAAAGCAGCATTGGAAAAGGCCTTTTAGAATGGGTTCCAAAAAGCCACAGCAGTTAAGRAGGTTTTCCCATTTTTATGCTTCCCTGTCCAAAGGCACACGGTTCAAACTGAGGCAGCAATGCATTTCAAAAAGCCAACACCATTTCCCTCATTAACCTGAAAACCCTGAAGAGATCAGGCCTCCTGTTTTTAGCATTAAACTAGAAAATTTACAGCACTTTCTGCATGTCCAGTCTAACGTTTTCTAATTCATCTCTGCATGAATCTCCATCCATTTGCACCCAAATTCCGATTGTATCAAAGGAGGTTTCCTTACTTTACTGGCTCCCATGACTCCCGCTCAAAGCCCCTGTGAATTGACTGTGCAATTGAGGACTCCATCAGATCGACATATCTAACAACAAGTGGAGCAAACAGGTCTTGGAGGTGTTTGTGGAATTTTCCATTGCACAAATTATCTAGAATAGATAAATAAAAGTATAGTAAGACACTACTGTTACTACAACCTCTGTAACAAACCACAGCGTGGCACTTCATCACACAACGAAAACTTTGAGAACGTAACAGGAGCTGGCATCAGGCACCAATGCTCAGGACACAGACAGCAGCAAAGACTTCTTACTCCAAACAAATAAACAGACAATGAACCTTCTTTTCCATTAATGTCAAACTTACAAATACATTATCACTTCCTGTGAATAAAACAGGTGTAAGAAATACAGCATGGCAAACATTATGGCTTTAGCAGGTGGGAGMATAATTTCTTCTTTGGTTGCTCACTACATGGCTTTTTTATGTGGTCTTAGAAAACTAACTGGGGCCCTGGTCTGGGACTTMGCTGAGGCAATGCCAATTTTGCCACCAGTTCCCCAAGGAGGAGTCAGACTAGGAGAGTGCCAAATGCTCACATGGGTTTTGAAAGCATGGGCCCAAGTGCTTTGGAGAATAGTCTTATTTCACAAAGCACTATACTTCTGAACTACTCCTGCTTCCATTTACTTTAATATTTTCCTCTCTCCAACAGAATCTTAAAGCAGGGACTGGTTTACTCCATGCTAAATAAATGCAGTACACACATATAAAATGATATACACATTTAATGACAATGAGATAGAATACCTAATTCCCTGCTTATCARGCAGCCATTACCAAGAAAAATAAAAGTTTAACTTCCCACCTTTCACTAAGGTGATTTAGGGGGTGTGCTTTTGTCTAGTGGCAATGGAACAAAATCAAGCTGATGCTAAAAGAGTGTGTCAATCTGCAAATCTCTCCCCATCTCAGTTTTCTGTGCAGTGCAGAGAGGCTGAAAGCATTATCAGTAACCTGAGCCGCCCACTGAAAAGGAAACGACCGAAATACAGAAATACAATACATACAGTCACTACGGAGGGAATCGTTTATGAGCTGAAAGAGCGGGAAGCTGTCCCAGGTGTCTGGGGGCTGCACCTCTAACGCTGCATCCATATCCACTGCAAACAGCGACAGGAAGGTCTCCGCGTGCTCAACCATTAGRTCTGACCACCAGGCAAAGGCCTTCAGAGTTGGTAGAAAAAGATAACAAAGAAGCGTGTTAGTTCTTGTAAAGCACAGGGAAAGATGTTAGGCCACATATCTCAAAAGGAAAATAAAATAAAGGAAAATAAAAAAAAAAAAGAAGCATCCCATGGAAACTACCTTTATTGTAAAGAGAACAGTGCTTTGGAGCGCTAGCCTGCACRGGCAGTGCTAATCACAGAATTAGGCACTGCTGTTCTAACACAAAGGTTTTTTGTAGAGGATCTGTTCAGAGCTCCACCGTAAAGGCACGCAGCTGTAACGTGACAGAGAAGATTTCATCTGTTCAATTTACAATAAACGACTTCATTCATCTTTAATGCTGTTAATCATCGGGAATAAAAATCAACTAATTCTTATTTCTAAAGCATGGAAATTTGCKACTTTCTTCACTGTACTTATGGGTTTTTTGATGTGTTTTTCAAAAGCTTAAATTTTACTTGGATTTGCTACTTCCATTTGTCTTGAAAAACAAGAAGCCTGAGACATAAAAATCTGTCCTAAATCACTCACACTCTGCTTTAAAGATATTTCAAGCATCACCTGTAAAAGTTGTTACAGCACTGTTCATTTTACATGGTTAGCTAACACACTACCACCTTCATGATGCTACTGATCAGAAACCCATTACAAAGCTCTACTATCAACATGCCAAGATGAAAAAAAAAACATCTACGGCAAGCCTAAATTTTCACAGAGGCAGGAAAAAAATGTCTAAACTTGAAAACCAAAAAATATCAGTGAGATAGCTCATTCTCATGCACATGGGTCCTCAAAATTGGCTGTGCGGGCTCTCTGGGGCGACATTCACATCGTACATGGCTCAGATGTGAATGCTGCGAACGCATGCATGCGTGTTCAGTAGTCACTTCTGGCTGGAAACATGCAATATGAGAAGAGCTGTGCACAGGACCATGTGCTGTCATTTTGAAGTGATAGGAAATCACTCAGGGACTCAAAGGAGCTAAGGAATAGCTTTGCGGCACTTTGCGAGAAAAAGAAGCCTCTAGCATAGGCACAAGAGTGGAGATGAAACGGAAGAGATTGGGGATGGAGGAATCAGTTTGAAGAGGAATTGCCAGTCAGGGAGGGGCATTTTTTGCAGATTTTGGCAGGCATGAATAAGCAGAATGGTCTTTCACTCTCTCAGTTTTGGTTCAYTGATGAAGATCTGCACTGATGTACAAAGCACAACTCCAGCTGCTGATTCACTTGGAGAGGGAACAGCACYCCCAAAACAGTTACTGCCACGGACCCCTTTAATTTTCCTGGTTTGGCCCAACTTCTCAGCTGCCAGTGATACTGGCAGGGGGTTTTGGAATTGTTTCCACTCTTTCATTCCTTCAAAATATAAAGCAGACTCACACTGCCCTGCTATTGTGGCACAAGTAGATATAAAACTGCTGTGAAGGCATGGATAGATTGGGCGTTGCACTCGGCATTTTGCTCCCAGAGCACATCCAAGATGTAAAATAACCAAAATAACCACATGACCCCCAAACTAATCTTAGTATTGGGCCTGCCCTGTCATGGAGGAGAAGATGGGGATGAAGTGGGCTGTGCCATGAAGGCACAGCATCAATGTCTGGCCGTGCCTGAAGTGGCAACACCAGCGGGTGAGTGTCCCTGCGGTCATGGCAGGGGGATAAAGTAGCTACAGCAGAGTCCTCTGTCTGCAAGCYATCCTCAGCTCCAGACCCGTGGAGGAAGCTGTCCAGCCCTGCTGCAGCAGGTCCTGCCTGGGGATGCTCAGGGGCTCAGTGGCAGTGGTGACAGCTGCAGAGTCGTCACTGGAAAAGCTGAAACCAAGGCAAGGGAGCCATGGGGCTGAGATGTGGGGCAGCGCTCTTCAGCTCTTCTCCACATCTGGTGCTGGTGTCCAACCAGGCACAGGACTGGATGCCTGTGAGTGCCACGCTGGGAGGCTCAAATTGCTGGGAGAGCAGAGGAACCAGGAACATCCAGACACACGTGAGCTCCTGGTGCCTGCTCCGAGCTGCTCCGAGCTGCTCCCAAAGCGCTGCTGAGCGYGGGGCTGTGCAGGGTCCTCTCGAGGCAGCACTGTCTGTTTGTGGTTTTTGGGGAGGTTCTGGGGCTGTCATTGTTCTGATGTGCTTTCTCTGTTTCTCTGCCTGCCCAGAGCCTGCCACCCTAGCACCCACCAAACACTGCCCACAGGTCTGTGGGGACAGAGTGACCGCTAGGAAGGATCGATGGCAACCAGCATTGTGTAGGGAAGGGAAAAGAGGGGAGGGCAAAGAATGTCTTCTGTAACAAATCCCAACATAAACACTTCAGAGTCCTGCAATAAAAACCTGCTTCCATGAAAAGTGAAAAAAAAGAGCTATTTTTAAAAAAAGAAAAGCATGTGATCATTGGTGGAAAAAAAAAATATGACCAAACCAGTAACAGTTTCCCTTTTGCTGGAAAAGTCAAATTTTAGCTCTGTAATACTTTAACTTATGTCAGGATCTCAACCTCCTCCCTAATTTCAGTGAGCAGGATTGGTAACACCATACTTAGAAAACCTCCTTCAAGATGGTAACATTTCATTCATTTACCATCTACTTACCTGCTTGGCTTAAAYAGTAATGTAAAGGGGAAAAAAAAGTGTGCTTTCTAGCCAAACACACCTATTATTGTATATTTTACACATGGATACACATGTATATATGTATGACCTCAAGGAGTTAAGATACATATATACATATACACATACGTATACATAGAGAGAGAAAACACCAGTTTAAAAACAGGTGAAYGGCATTGTCTCTGGCATTTGTCATCAGTCATCCAGAGGAAGGGAAAGGCAGCTAGGAGACATCTGATGGGAGAGATGACACAATGACAGAGACCTCCTGCTCCCAGGTTACAGACGTAGGCACACGGATTCTGCTGTTTCTGCCTGTGCTGAGCTGCTTCCTTCTAATGGGTAAGACAAACCCAACTGACGAGGCACAGTACTCCTCTGGTAATGATTTTTGAACATGCTCTGAGTATTATTTACTACATTCCTTTTAAGAGTCTGCCTGGATGTCCACATGAGGAAAAAGGGGGCATGTGTTAATTGCAAAAAATATTGTTATTGAGTAAAATAAGGCATTTCTTCAGTAAGCAGTGCAGCCTAATTTTCTGCTGACTAACCAAAGTAGACCAAAGAGTCACACCTCGCAGGCCAAGCCTTTTCCAGGTGAGTGACAACATCTCAAAAAAAAATCACCTGGAATTACTTAAAAAGAAAAAAAAAAAAAGAGATAAAAAGGTAACACCTCAGCAATTTTCATTGCACTGTGACAGCACAATGTGGCTACAACACATAATAAAAAGCAGTGACAAACCACCCTGCTTCTTCGCTCTCTTCCTTGGGTGGAATTCAAAGTGTGCAGAGAGCTGGCCAAGTGCCTGTGCACTGCTGAAATGCCACAGCCACCCTCAGGACAGGGATTCAATAATGCACCGACAGTGTGCCAGGCTTCTGGAGAGAGATGGATTTCACCCTTCCAGGTCACCATTCAGAAACAGGGACCGGGATGCCTCCTATCTGTGTTGGCATTAACCTTCTGTCTCTAATCAAAACCCTGTGACACAAAAGATGCTGGAGAACAGTTCTGAGCTTTCCTCCTGGTGAGGATTTCAGCAGCGTGGCTGGCTGAGCCTGACCAGTCCTGCAACTGCATCCTCTTTTCAAAATAACCTGTGTTTTAAAAAACAGCTCCTTCCCAGCTGGTTGTACACCCAGCCTGTGCTGRTGAGGAGTGGAATAAAAGAGTTTGTGCACGAGCACCCCTTGCTTTATCAAGAAGGAGGTTTATTTCACTCTTCACCCCATATATTCTCTCTCTACATATAAATACTGTATATCCAGTACAAGGCACATACAGACAAAACCAGAGGAAGACCACTRCCATTCTAGGCACTCGTGTGGTGCTTAGTCCATCTCCACCACAGTGTACTAGAGGCTGGGTGAATGCAAACGACAGGTAACAACAGGCTGAGGAGCGAGTCCAGGCAGGTAGGGTTGTGTTGGGATGTAACTGCAGCGCTCGTAAAATATACCCATTGCTGCATGCATGGACCGGACTGCTATGCCACATTTACCCTCCTGGGTCGGGCTACCAGCTCTGCAAGCAGCCGACCCAAAGTTGCTGTTACATTCCTCGGTCAAGGTTACAGAAGCGAGGGCAATCTGGGTAAAATCCCAGTAGGAAACATGGCACTGAGAGGGCATGCACGGAATATGACAGGAGTGACTCGTTTCGTTCGGTTTAGTCACATACCTCTTTCCCCTGCCAGGATCATCCAAGATTGAATGAACAGTAGAAAAACAGGGAGGAAATTTAAATATGCAATCAGGCATTAGTTGGGTTTTGTTGGATTGCTGTGTATTATCAATAAGTAAAACTATACTGCAAATTTAATACACACCAGAATGATTTTTAGGTGATTGTGGAATTATTTATCAAATGCTCTTAATGCAAAATATTGTGAGTATATTGTTATATATCAATGGGAAGGARAAGAGAAAATAGTGAATGAGTGCTATAATACCTACAGTCATAAACAATAACTGTTCACTCAGAATTTTAAAATTATTAACTTCTCAGTACGCATTCAAGAGCACCAGATTTACAGAGAACTCAGGGCTCAATCCTGCAAATACTTACATGAGTATGCAACATCACCTGCTCAGGCAGAAATGTCCTGACGCGCTGAGAGCAGGACAACAGCCAGCCATGCCAGCTGCCTGTGGGATCAAGTGTTTCCAGGACCAAGCCTCATGATTTTCTGGTCTATAWTTGACTATGACATGGTTTCAGTGGTTTAAAAACACAAATCTTTCTGTTAAAGTACTTTGAAGAGTTAACAGTGGTTGTATGAGGCCTTAGATAACCAAACAATGAGTAACAGCATAGTTCATCCTAACCTCTGTGGCTAATTGAGGCATTCCCAATAAGCCAAGGCAGARGAGGCCAACAGGAAACCAGGTGAGTTAATCATGTACTGGAGGGGCCCAGGGAAAGCCCTGGGAACAACCTGAATGCTCAGAAAGGGGCACAAAGGAGAATTGTTCTGTTTTGCCGTGGTTTTCCTTGCTCCCCTCCGGACAGCAGGAGCGGCAGCTGCGCAGGGACCCCGCTCRTGCTGGCTGGAGGCACACAAAAACAGGTCATGATTTGGAAATACAACCTCTCTGAAARGTGGACGGGCTTGCTCTTGCATGTAGTTGGTGATGAGTATTTTGGCCAGATTCGGCTCCTGCTGGCGCTGTCGGAAAGGCTGCAGGCTGACATCGAGGAGAGCACAACTCAATTAATTCCTCCTTTAGCCCTCCCTCCCCTCAGAAAACACATTCCTCCTGGAGCAGACTTTGCCTTCATCGCACTCTAGMGTCATTATTTACCAACACTTTTGGCTTTTAAAGAAGATAACCCAGCACCAGCTGGGAAGACATCACAACAAAAATACAAAGCTCCCACCGGATCCTGCGGAAGACCTGGGGGACACAACCTCGCYGGGGACGCTGCTCACCTCTGCATGGTGCTCTTCGTTTTGCTGTAGAACTTCAATTACCAACTCTGCCAGACGTATTGTGTCTTCTAACTTTTTAGCTGGTGTGACTAACCGGCCTACATTCTCTGTAGTACAAGAACTCAAGTTAAAAGGGAGGCAGGGTGAAAAGCTAGACGTACAGTAAGTTATTTTAGAGGTTAGGAAAGAAAAAAAAAAAAACAACCCCATAATAATCTACAGCTTTAAAGATCTTTTCATGCATATGTTAAATGCTTATATAATTAGTAYTGAGCAAACCAGAAAGCCACATTCGTTATTATACTATGAAAATACAGTGCTCCAGCTCCAAATTTCACAATACTGTCAGAGTTGTTTTGCTTCATGGTGGCACTTTATTAGCTCAAATAAGAACATCACATTCCCTAAAGACAGCATCTGGCCACTAATGTATGAACAATATGTATCCTTCGACGTAGATGGTGCTATAATAGGAATCATGTCTATATTATTTTAAAATTCTTTTAAGAAGATGAGTTCAAACAAATCTGTCTGCATTTGTAATAAATTGTCAGACTCGAGCAATTTAAATGTCACCTGCTACAAAAAGCAAAACTCGCAGGTTTGCCTTGCTCCAGGATTTAACTCCACAAGGGTCAGGAGTTATGCATGCTGGAGGGAGTGGAAGGTGGTAAATCCCACACTCATAGGTAAGATTTATATGGGAAAAGAGATGCAACTTTACAACAAAAACCCCGCAAAACAAACCRAAGAGTTTAAATCCTGGAGCTTCRTGTTTAGCTATGTTGAGTTTTTCACAGTGTTTTCTGAAAACTCTGAAAAATAATTAAACTATACTTCCAGGTAATTTATATTATTAGTAACACATTAAAAATATAGGTGCTAACAATATGGGACATTTAGAGCATTTCACTAGAAATAATGTAAAGGAAAAGAAAACAAATGTACACAAGTTCTGCTTGACTGGGTCACCCAGGRAGAAATCCCTGCCTTGCTGAAGGCTCAGGAAGCTTCCAGGACTTTATTCTCCCCCTCAAAATCTTCCCAGCCTCTAGTTTTCCCTGAATACCTGTTTACAGGTGACACATTTCCCATGAAAAGGAAAGCCATATGTTTCAGGACAGTCACATTTGGGCAGTCCCAAATGTGGCTGGTTTTTGGAGGAGCTCAGCAAGTTGGAGTCTGGCACTGTAGGGGCTCAGCTTGGCTGAGGGATGCTAAAGTACATGCAAATGAACTCTACAGTTTTACTGATTTATGGCACAGATAAGGGCCTTGGGTGCTTCTTCACCAGTTTTCCTGCTGTTTCTTGTATCACTGGAAACAAAAAAAAAAATCAAGGTTCCCCTTTAAATAATTTATTAGGCAAATACTGAAATTGGAAAGCTCTTGGTTAACTTCTCAGTCTTTGTCCTATTCTATCCAGCACCTCAATGGCTACAAGGAGCAAAAAGCACTTCCTTTTCTACAAAGARCCCAAGGACAGGTCCTTTAGTAAGATTTGGTTGTTTCTGCACCTCTGAAGTTAAGGGGAAGCTTTTCCATCGATCAGAGCAGCATCAGGCCCATTCTCATTTGCAACATTGATCTGCTCTCAAATATAACTAAAAGACAAAAGTGTTAATAAGAACAACTGCTCAAAGATGCTGTCTTTAAAGAAAATATTGATGCTTATACAACTTTGGCAGCCAGCAGATGTCAATCTTAATTTTTTTCCTTCTTATTTTAAATATTTCCCTGGTTAAGTTACTATACATCAGAATATTCTGCTAAGATAGCTGGAGCACTGACAGTTACATGAAACGTATACGATATACTTATCAAACATTTCATCCAACATCATGTAAAGCTCATACATATTTATAGTTTCCATGCAAAATGTTATGCAACAACAATGTTATTTTGTGCTGACGTTGATATTTGAAAATGTTGCATATGTCAGACATTGCTAGACAAAAAAATGTGGACATTTTGAAATAAATGCTACCTCTAAATCTCTAAAACCTACCACGTCACGCTAGGTGTTTAGTATCAAGCTGCACATGAGGACTAGCTTTCTACTGCTACACGAGCGGCTGCTAGACTAGAAAAACCACTGAATAAAAGAAAGGAAGACTATTACAGTACTTGGCGGCTGTTTGGCCATGCCTTTGAGCATATGATCTATCATGTTAGTCTGCGTTTGAGGAGATGATGGTGGCCCAGCCGGCGGCTTGGGCTTGGGCGGACGGGCTGCTCGTGCATGACGGAGAGAGACGCCAAAAGTAAAGAGACAAATGACTTCATAAACAGTGACAAAAGGATGGGAACTTCGAAAGGAACATAAGCAGAAATGATCAAATACAAATGGAATAAGCTGCTGGGTTTTTGTTTACTGGTATCTACACGGTAATGACACCATTTGACAACACATATTCTAGAAGTCAGCAGATTCGAACATCCTAMGGTACGGTGCAATCAGAAAGCTAAAGATTCATCACAAGTATCAAACTGCACTTTGTGCAGTCACAGGAGGAGACTGAGATAGGTTAATTTGGTTAAAACTCTGGAATTCAAAAAAGGCGAACTAAAAAAGACGACTTAAAGTCAGCGCCCCAATGCTTAGGTACGTTTAGCAATAGAATAATGAGCCACAGGAATTAATTGCTTTGCAAATATCAATTACACATTTTAGAATTAAACGTCACTGTTGGTTAAAGGGAGCTATAAAATATTCTTGTGCAATTTAAACATGTAAAAAAATCTGTCACTTAAAAATGTGTGGTTCCTGATCGTTTCCAGCTCATTTAATTATTTTCAACTTGGAATTCTAGTGGCTTTTATATTCTGGGTTGAATCATATATAAAAACTTGCCAGCTCTATCAAATATGTTACTTGCTATTCCAAATGTTAGAATACTGCAATCAGGACTTGACCCATCTGTCATATAGTTTACAATATCAGCATAGGAAAAATTCAAAGAAAATAGCCTTTCCTTTTACATACACCCAGAGAATAAATTATATACTGTGAATTTATTAAAACAATAGTTTCTGTTCCTTTTAATAATGATTTTTAGCACCATTGTGACTATTTTTAATCATGTCATTTGCAAGGAATCTGGCATATTTATCTGGACATTCTATTGCCAAAAGTCCTTGCCATTTCGCTTGCATTTTCCAGCGGGGGRAAAAAAAAATCAGTTGGCTTGTGCAAAGGAGTTTTCTGATTGCTTTTATTTCTCACAGAACTATAACACTTATCAAAGTATAATACAGAATATTCGAGTAAACCGTTAAGGAGTGTGAGTTAGGTTGGTGCCCCTCTCCATACACAGATATACATACATACACAAACACACACACAATGCTCACAAGCACACATTTTTAGTCTTTTAAGCTGTGTAATGATTAATTCAGACTCTCAGATTCAAGCTACCGGCTTTTATTTTTTCTTTTCCCTGTTATTTTACAACAGGAAAAGCAAATCTATTCATTCATCTCTGGAGTAATCCTGACCTTTGTTTAGTGTTTACCAAGGGTGACTTTGTCCCYAGAAACAAACCTCTCAGCCTCAAGTGATGAAAATAACTGCTTTTTGGGCATTGGCCTAATGACTTTCACTCTACTTTAAAACATGAGCAAGAATTCAATTTGGCTGAACTTGACATGTAGATGTAGGAAGGATATTTTACTGCCCATCGCTAAGGAGAGCAGTTTGTGCTAAGGTCTTTGGATGGGAAGGGATGGTGAGGAAAGGGAATTGCACATCTCCTCCCACCCACATCTGACAGCCAGAGGGTRGAAACCCCTCATCACCCAGGGGAGTCTGTTGGGTGGCAAAGTTGGGGGTGTCAGAGACAGAGAGCTCTTCCTTAGAGTGCCAAAGCCAGGATGAAAACGCATCTGAGCTGCATCCCACTGCACACCTCAGCACTGCAGCCCTCGGGCATCCCTAAATGTGAGTCCAGCCCCTGCATCTCTAACAGCTAACCATCCAAAAATACATCTCAGACCTCACAGCCATGCAGAGTGCTGAACGGGCCTGACTAGTTCAAGTGCTTTCTGTCCTAGGGAAAAGTCATTAACAGAGAAGGAGGAGGAGGAAAAGGCAAGAGATGCAGCAGCRTCTTCACGAGTCGCTAGTGCAGCGYGTACAGAACAGCTTGGAGGAGGCTCCCGCTGTGCAGTTGTCAGCACAGTGCCCCGGGGTGGCTCTCACTTCTCTGGGGGGCCTGTGAGAGACCCTTCCAGCCCCTTACCCTGCTCCTGGCATCCCCCCGCCACCACCCGCTCTTGGAAACAAGCTCCCGCAAGGCACTGGAGCAGGCTAAGCAACAAACTCTTGATATAATTCTGATCTGGCCCAATCTGCACAAATATTCAGCTCTTTTCGCACATTTCATTTTTTCCAGACCCAAATTCAAGGCTCTTGCATGATGGCTGCAAAACCACCTGGAGCTGAAGGAGAAGAAGAGTTCTCTCTGTTCCTGGGAGCTCTGAACACCCCATGAGCCCTAACCCATGCTTTTCTTTGTTGTCTCTTTATTTAAAAGATCAAAGTCTGGCTAAGGAAAGGAATTAATTTCCTCTGTAGATTGAAACAGAAATGGGATTGTGACAGCCATGCCCTATGAGACACTAAGGTTTATGTTTCTTTGGGTCCAGGTCTCAGAGCTGACACGTGAGGACCCTTTCGGGGTGGTTCAGCTTGTGCTTGGAGCGAGGGAGATGGGTGAGGCTGGGCAGGTTTTATGGCACTTGCTAGTGATCAGCTGCAGCCTGTGGAAGGTTTTGTTTCACTTTGGTTTTTCTTTTTGCCCCGTCCTTTTCCCTCTCTAATTCCTCACTAAAGCCAGTTCAGTATCAGAAATGCTCCTGTACTCATGTGCGTCAGACGGGTAAGATTTAAACACCTTCAYCACTGAAATCAGAGCCAGGAGCAGCTTCTTGCTGCTTGACAAAGTGCTTTCCTGGACAAACTTCATCTAAAGGTTTTTATGCTTCTGCTTGATACTGGCACATAAAAYACTTGCAGAAGCTCAAATTAATTGGAAAATTCTGGGTTTGTGCTTGCAATGAGCTTCAGCCTGCAATAACAGGTACATTAAATAAAATATTCCTGATAAATCKGTGCTACTTTGGGTACAGATAACTGCACACAATTCATTGTGTGTGACTCTTTACAGACTGGAAGGTTTTCAAACTACGTATTTCTYCCTCAGCACCACGATTTCTGCTACATGGGTTACTAAGACATCAGCAACATTAAGAATTATACYCGCAATAGGAGAAGAGTATTATCGGCTTTTCATATTTTTTAAAAGCGTAGCCACCAATTCAATGATTTCCTCATAATAATTAAAAATATATGACCCTTGCCAAAGGCTTTAGCATCCAAATGTTATGTGTGCATTCATTTGTGGGCCAAATCACCAAAACAACAMAAAAAGCTGTTGTTCTCAAGACAACTATAAAGAATAATGAACTTAGCCCGAGGACAAGGCAGAGCAGCCTTTTATTATACTCATGAAATTAATTTGTGTGTATCTGAAAGAGATTTCAGTGATGGTGGTTCTTCTTTCAAAATAAGACGTGTTATCTTAAAGGAAAGAAAAAAATCATAGGAATTATTTTTTTTTCAACTCAGAAAGAGCCCCCAATTCACCTGAAAAACTCAACATACTTAAAAGAGAACTGCTCTCCTGATTTTCTGATSATTATTGAGCCTAGTGAAGAATTTGTGCCTATCTGAATTGTGCCTCATGCCCCAAGCAGTGCCTTGCTCCGCAGTTGGTGAGAGACTCATAAAAAGATAACCTCAGAATGCAGATCTTTGGATTTCTGAAGCTCTTGCAGTAACTTTGTGCTGCTTTAGACCCTGCCTTTATAAGGGCAAGGGGAAATCTTGAAAGCTGCGTAACGATTCTTTGTTAAACACAACTGAATGCCGCTTCAAGGAATGAAACAAATAAAACAGCATTTCAGCACCACATGGATTCAGGTTATACTCATGCCTCAGTTAAAAGTGTAGGATTTATTAATGACTTCAGCCTCTACTCCTGTGCACAAACATGGCTGTTTTCATATATTTTCAATTTGTATTTACTCCAAGGGCGCAATTTTCTTTCCTTTTTAAGGTTTGCGGTTTATCACAAATGCTGGAGTGATTGCCTAGCAGGGGATGGGCTGACAAATCACACAGAAGCTCTCCTTGCCTCGGACCTGGTTAACTGACAGGCAGCTCAGCTCCTCGCTGAGGGTTACGGATCTGTGCACAGAGCTTCCCAGGCTGCGATCCAGAAATAGGGAAGGCGAGTGACGTAAAGTGAGCATGGGACTGTGACAAGGGCCAGTACCAACGCCTTGGAAAATGCCACTGCTTCTTAACAGCCTGCTGTACTGCTCCAGTCTAAAACCAAGCTCTCCTGCACCCGCTCCCCCGGCAGAGGACGCCTTCCACGCCTGCTGGGGCGAGGGTGCGAGCAAGATGCTCCGAGTCTGCTGCCAGGGGGTGACGCAGCCCAAGCTGCCACACTCAGTCCCTCTCCTGYGGTGCCCAGCCTGACACAGGCACCTGGGAGAGCTTTGCCTCTGCACAGGCACTGCAGCTGCCCTGTGCTGCTCTGTGGGCAGCACTGACCCCGGCACTGACCGGCTTTCAGCTTCACACCCATGCAGCATCACCCCTGGGTGTGTTTTCGGGGGAGGTCAAGCTTCCCCAGCARCCCATGCAGGGAGGAGAGTGCATGCCAGGAGGGCAGCACAGCGAGATGTGGTGCCTTGGGAGCCTCCTTCCCCGCACAGGGGATGGGGAGGCTCATGGACAAGCAAGAACTGACATTTTTGGTAGCCCAAGAGTAGGTGATCTGCCCTAGTGACAGGGCAATAGCACTTCAGTGGGTCACTGCTCTCCAGTTACTTTCCACAAGATGTCCCACTGCTCTGCCACCACCCCCACCCTGGCACTAAGCACCGAGGTGAGACCATCTCCATCCCCTGMTCTCCTTCACTGTTCATCTCTGAGCACCAACTCAGCACCACCATGAGAAGCCTCTCCYTACAGAGACCAAACCCAAATTCCAATATGAGAATTACTCAGTGTGAAAACTGAAACACTCACCCTGCCAGTCTTACACCAAACACATTCAATTGTCAAATTGACAGCTATTGCCTTGGCTGGCACCCCCTCTGAAGCTGCCTGTACCCAACCCCAGCACTGTGAGATGGCACTTGAGTTCATGGGATCCCCGTGCATAAGGAATGGAGAATAATTATTTTCTAAAGCAATTATGTATTCCTGACTTACAYAAATAAACACATGAACATTTACTAAAAGGTTACAATTATTAATCTGAGYGTTAGTAGTTTTGTCTGATTAATAATTAAAGTAAGTAATTAATTTTTAATTCTTTTACCACAGTTTCCTATTTAATGTTCTATTTCAATATTTTTACACAAGGCAAGAGACTACACACTTCTCAGGAGAAAGGACARTCAAAGGGTAACATTTGTGTATTTAAGAAGTTGTTTTCAGCGTCTTATTTTTATTCTTGCTTCTGGCGAAATAGAAAAGTCAGGCCAAACCTCAGTCACTTTTGACTCCACTTAAGCTGAGGAAATGGTTTCAAGTTGAGTCCTGCTGACCTTGCCTGAAAATTTTTCATTTAAGACAWAGGGAGATTTGTGGGCAAAAAGGCAGTGGAATCACAACTCCCTGAGCCCTTTCACTMGCCCCAAGCATTGGGAAGAAGCAGGTTATTTTTAAACAAGCTGGGCCATAGGAATGCCCTTCTGAATTTCTAAACTGTAGGCATGTGACAGGTTGTTGTAGCAAGCACTTCATGCAGTTATTGTGCTTAATGCACAAACAGCCTGTGCTCATTCTAATTGTTACAGTTAATGGTAATAATTGGGGCTGTTCTGTTTGCTTTTGTTTATTTGCAGCTTTCATAGCTGTAAGGAGAAATTGTTCTTCATTTTCTAAATATTGATTGTTATTTCCAATYAATTTTAATATGGTGCAATAGATTATGGGCCAAATTTGAGCTGAGGAGGTCTGGGGAAGTCAGAACCTGGCCCAACCTCTTGTACTGCTCTTCTAAAGCAATTTCCCTGTGCAAACAGAGCTGAAATCAACCTGATCCTTTTTTTATTATTATTCCCCACAAAACAGAACAATCTACTCACAAAAAGAACAGTTCAGGTTTCAAGGACTTTGGAACTAGGACTCTGGGATACAACAGAAACGAGAAGAGGGGCTGCAGAGCTGCACCATCCCTTCTGCAGAGATGTGCACTTGAGCTGAGCCTTTGCCTTGTTACATCACCACAGGTTATAAACGAGAGACAAACACGACTTCTGTCCCACCAGATTGTTTGTTACACATTAACAAATAAATAGAAATAAAGAAATAAAGAAAAACCCAGTCCTCCCATCAGGGCAGAAAACAGAAGGTATGAAAACCAAAAATGAACGTTAGTTTACTTATAAATGTGCTTGTTAGGTGTGGAGAGTTAATGGCCAAATCACCAACATCTTTTCACCCAAAATGAGCTGCAGTTCTTTTGAAAAACAAGAAACTTTCTCTTTTACAAAGACTAGATTCTCCTCTACCACTGTCTCCTAAGGAGGTACTACATCTCTACAGGGTATTTCTAATCTACACTCTATTCTATGGAAGGAGGAAAAGGAGATTATGTAGACAGCACAAATTAACTCCTTAAGTATCAATGCATCTCCATTTTTAGCCTGAAGGAGTACATATCTTAAGGAGCTATGAAAATAGAAAAACAAAATAAATATAACTCAACAGTCCTAACAATTTATAATGCATATACAATTGTTCACCTGCGTCCTTTTGATTCTCTATATGAAAGAGAGAAAGCGACAAGGAGAGAAAAGAGAGAAACAAGAACAGATATGCAGGATTAATGAGCAAGTGGACCGCACAGCCCCCCAGTTATGCGTGATATATGACATTTGAAAAGAAGAAAAGTCGCCCCTTCTCGCCCCCCGCCCCCCCGAGCGTGGGGTTACCAAAGGAAGCTCCTTTCACGGAGGTGAGAGAAAACGCTGCACAAATAGAAAACCAGAGAGGGAGAGCTCTGAGGACACAGAGGGGGTCTCCGAGTGACAGCGGGGTCGGGGTGTCCCCTCCAGAGCTCGGTGCAAAGGAGTMAGTAAAAAAATCGAGGAGGAGAGCAAGTAAAGTGCATCCTTTYGCTGAGAGCTAACAGACAGGAGACATTAAGATCTGATGTACAGAGAAAGGACAGCCTTACACGATCTTATACACAGGATTGGATAAAGATCTTATACGCAGGCAAAGGGATGGCTTTTTCCAAGTGTCCTTTATCTGACCTCTAGCTCACTTCTCCACGATGTAGCTGCTACCTTTTGATTGTGTACCAGTGACAAGCACTTTACAAATTGGGGTTACACAGAAGCAAAGTAAAAATGCATTCAGGTCACGGACATAAAGAAGAACTGAAAAAACTTACAGACAGTCTGAGTTTGTCACAAACAGATGGGTTAATTGTCTAACCTGGTTTAGGCTGATAGAAAGTGACTGGACTTCTCACACTGGGTTTCACAGACAGAAGCAACAGACAAGCCAATGCTAAAAGACTTGAAGCAAGGAGAGTGAGTTGGTTTGGATCTGGACTTTCTTGAGGTAATGAGAACAGAGAGAGTGAGGACAGCATGGAGAGGAGGGTGGTAGGTACTCACGAATGGTTAAATCCATCACTTGAGAGGCCAAGCAGAAGACAGGATGCTCATACATTTCTCTCTTTTTCCCTATAAAAGAGGATTTGGGCATGCAAGAGGCTTAGGTCAGAGGTAAAGAGGTTATAGGCTATAGGTCAGAGGAAAACTTCATATCAGGTTAAAAGGAAAGCCACAGAGTATTTTGGGATACACACAGGATAAAAAGAAGAAAAAAAAAAAAAAAAGAAAAAAAAGGAGGGTTAAAATTTGAGATCTATTGGATTAACCATTCAGCATGCCCATGAGTCACAAGAGAGGTTGTGACCATGACTCTAGAGGTTTGCTTTGATTCGTTTGCAAGAATACAATGATCAAAACATCATGAATAGAGGGAAATAGAATTCCATCGGTTTAAGGCTCCAAGATACTAAGGATTTCAGCCTTCAGTATCTAAGGCTTTCACAGGTATTTCTTCATAAGCATAGCCTCAAGCACTGCTGCCACTGATTTGGTTCTGCATTTCTGACAAAAGTGCCTTAAACACGTGGCTGTTCAAATGTCATCCAAAAGGAAGATTTCAAAGCCATGTCCAGTGCACAGGAAGGCGTCTCACAAAAGTAAACTTTCATTTGCTCTTCTAAGGAAGCATTTGAATACATAGTGGACTATGCTCATGAGAGAAAACCTGATGCATGCAGCTGGCGGATGTTGGGTTGTTCAAATTAACAATCCCAGCATGCTTGGAAATTGGTGTTACAACCACTTTTGTAGAAATAGCAYCAAAAAGTGGCTGTGGCCAATCACAGATAAAGGAGGAGAAAAGCAGAAGAGAGCAGATAGTGTGGAATGAACTATTTCTCTGAAAAGGCAGCTGGAAAAAAAAATAGGTTTGTTGCTTCAAAGTATTCCCAGACCTAAAAGTCACGGTGCAAAAAGAGAGGGCAGATAATTAACACAACCAAGAAGAATTGAGGCACAAAAGGAAAAGTACACACTAACTGTTCTACTTTGGAAATGAATGCATTTTTACTTACAGATCATAAAGTTTGTTTTTGCATAGATTTATCTGAAAGAAGAGAGCAAATCTTACCAACGAGTCAGTGATATTTACACAGAGAACCTAAGGGAGCCAGCCCTGGCTAGAAGCATCCATCAACAGAAAAGCTGTTTTTGATTCTCAGTCCTTCTCCATCCTTGTCAAGTATATTTAAACATTGCATTTTACAGAATACACCAATTAAAATATCCTCTGAAGTTGAGTACTTCGATAAATTGCCTGATAATACAGTGCTTATGAAACCTTCGTTTCTTCTCTATTTTTGTCACTCATTACCAAGTCAAGAGTTGATAAACATCCTTTTAGTGCCCAATTCTTAAGTGTTTCTCACTGGATGCATAACAATGAATTCATTACCACTGGTACACAATTTGCATAATTAGACAGAAAAAAAATGGAAAAAGAGAGGACATGTCATGTACAGAACCTGGACAATTTGCCATATAATAACAACCCAATTTTTCATGTAAACAAGAACTAAGAACAAATCAGAGGGAGTTTTAGTTTGATTTTTTTTTCTCCTCTCGATATTGTCCTATAGGCATACAACAATAATCTTGGCTGTGGGAAAGCTTCACATCACACATGACAGAAACCCAGAGTCTAGAGCAGAACATACCATTCATCTGGAACACACAGGTTTAAGTAATTGGGAACTTGGAAAAAGTTGGGTGGAAGTTTCAAGTTGGAAATAGCAGCCAACAAGGTACCAACGTAAACTGATAACACATAAAGAACGACTGGATCATAGCTTCAGTAACACATATCCTCCAGCAAACTTTAAAATGTCTTTTTGATGGCTACATGTGTCTCTGGTCACTGGTTATTATTCTCCCATAACTTAAAAGGTCAATAATATCAGCTCTGCCAGATTTAGAGTGACAAGAAAGAAATGCGATGCAAGTATGGGATCACTGATCAATGACTGCAATGCAAACTGCAAAGACAATAAAACACTCCCAGAAAAAAAAGACATTTTAAATTGGCTACAAATGATTAAACATAGATTAAACAGTTTTTCAGCTTTTTATTTTTCGTTTGTCTCCTGAAGTGTCACAAGCAATTAKCTGCACTATACCTTCAGCTGCAAAGATGACATCCCAAGTATTTCTCAATTTGTTTTTTAAAACCACGACGTGAGTCTGAATACTACACCACTGGACAAATGCACTAACGATGAAAGGAAAAAAAGCTACAGTTCTTTTTAACTGTTTCCTCTCTCTTTTCCAGAAAAAGAAACGTTTTGCATAACTTCCATTCTTAACTGCTTCCGAAGCCAACASCACAAAAAGGAATCTGAATCACAACAGTTTTATTGACAAGAGAATAAATAGCAAATGAGCTTCTTTTAAATAGCTCCCAGCCACAGTTGCCGCCTAGAAACATAAGAAAAATTGTAATTTCACAAAGAAAGAGCCTTACCTTCAATTTTGGCATACTCTGATAGTCGAGTATAATTGACTAGAGCTGCTTGCTCCAAGCATTTACGGATGACTGTTTTTACCTCCTCTTGAGGGACCGGAGTAACTATGTCTTTCATCAGAACCTTGACACAAGAAAATCTGATTTGTTGTGGCATCGGACACACAGAACTGCTTTTCTCCAAGCCCAGCACAAACATCCATTCCTATGCTAGTGCCGTGTGGCTCTCGGGGCATGTGTGCAATCCACAGGACTGACTACAAGGTCACCTTGGCCAGCCTGAGATGTGGGACCTACCCCTGCTCTGTTATTCCCCTTCTGTATCCACACCCTATGGCATGCCCTGAAATCTGTGACCATTTTTTAGGGTATGATGTTAAAAYCTATCACAATCTGCCCAGTGCCAGGCAATGTTTTGCCCTTCCCAGGCTCTGCTGATTTGGGTTTGGGTCTGGGCTTGGCCACACTGTGGGTTAGCAGAGGTGGGAAGGATGYTGGAGCASCAGGAATGCTGGAAGAGGGAAGGGRAGGATYACAGTGAGCAGGTTTCACACATCCAGAGGGAACTCTGCCTCAAGATGGGAATTTCACCAGGCAGCAGCCAGGCATTGCTGCCAAGGGTCTGTGGTGTGGATCCCAGGCAGATCCTTCACCCTGACCTGTCCCAGAGACACAGGATGTGCTCCCTTCAGTGCTCAGACTGCACAGTTGCCTCCCAGCCGAGGCAGGGACACCAATCCCTCCAAAACCCCCACACCTCAGTGTTAGTTATCATTAATTACACAYCCTGTGCAAAACAAGGAACTCCTCAAACTCTTCTAGATGGGAGGATACATGAGTACRGGTAATTTTACTGCCTCTCTGCTGTTTCTGTGCTTACCCTTTCCAGCAGTGACAGAGTGGCTTTCAGTGCACCCTCTGGACGGCCAAAAGGGAAGCAGTACCTAGAAAAAGCACATTGTCTCAGCATTAGACCAAGTGCACAGGAACAAGCCTTTCCTGAGCTGTAAGGATGCTCTCCTAAATATGTCCAAGCAATTCTCCAGTGCCTCTGCCTGGAATGAGCTGTCTTTCCATGGGGTAACTTTCTGAAAGGGTTTGCTGGTGCAGACACTAAAGTGGCAAACAGAATATGGGTTAGCAAAAAGCTGATAGTTTAAGCAGTTCCTGGGTGTCACCTGGAGAGTTTTTACACCTCCTTGGAGAGAGATAATATCATCTTCTTCTAAAAATGGGGGGTGAAATCTCCTCTGGAAAGGACATTTACTTTTAGCTGGAGACCTGGCGATGCATTACGGTGTAGGTAACAGATATCACCCTTCTGTTGGTGAATGTGCACAACCTGCCCAAACTGACCAGTGTGCTGGGGCCATTCATCCCTTCTTGGAGGGGTATCCATCYTTTCCACACCGTAACATCCCTGCAGAAAGCCCTGCCTGCCAGCACTAGGGAGAAGRTAAAATAAATGCGTAATAACCGAGCASAGAGGAACAGAGAAATAAGAGGATAAGTGATTTTTTGTTGTTGTATTTTAGAAAAAACCCACAGCTTTACCATGCTTATGGGAGCAAGATGGTTTGAAATATCCTTTAAAGGATGTATATTTAAAATCACACGCCAGCTATAAACATTGCTTCACTGCCCTGTGTAGGTCTGTGTCACTTATGCAAAATTCCTGTATGCATTCAAAACCTGCCTTTTGGCTTCGCTGCTTATAGGAGCGAGCTGTGAGGAAATCGTTCCTCTCGCATTCAGCCTGGGCTCTGTGCCTTTACCTGAAATGTGTGATCTGATTCTCCAGCAGCACACGAAGCCGCTCCTTGATCTCTTCGAAACGCTCTTTCTCGTCCACGGTCACGGTTCCTATCCCGTCAGGCCTGCAGGAGAAATGCCACAATGACTCGGATTCCACCTGGGCACCCTGGTAATGCCACAATGACTCAGATTCCAMCTGGGCACCCYRGTACCTYCACCCCACAGCACACTGCCCTGTCCTAAAGGAACCTCACCGACCGTGAGACCCGGCACAGAGAATGTGCCATGCCGATACAGGGGTGGTATTCTGATATTTTATCAAAAATGAACACATAAACCAGTATCCTCTCTCACAGTGATAATCTAGATGTGGACACCCTCCCCATCCCCTGATTTTCCTTRTTAAAGAAGTTGGGAAAAGCAGATTTCCCTCTAAATACAAGTTTATGCAGGGAGCGCGATGCCAGCTCTCATGTCAGGATTGAGCCCGTTGCTGGCAAAATAGGAACTGAATTTCTGCAGAAAAATTCAGCTGCTAATTTAACACAATTCACAGTATAAAAGAGTATCAACAACAGACATATATATAAACAGAATATAAAATTCTGCACTCCTTCCTAACCGCTGAATCACSCCTTTATAGAGATTTCTCGAAGTGAACCATCTTCAATATATTCTGCCGAAATGTGCCTGAAAAGTGACATGCATTTCGCATTGAAAATGMAATGCCTTTTCGGTCATTTAATTTTAGTTTATAAAAATGAACACATTATGCAATTTTTCACAATTTTTCTCAGACTACTTGACACTCCTGCATTTGAGGAGTGCACAGGAGTGTGTTGTGAGACACCCAGGTCCTGCTGCCTCTCATCCTTCACAGAGCACAGTGCGCAGACAATCCCTGCCGAGGCTCTTCCTGGGGCTGGATGATGCCGTGGTCCCTGTGCTCCTCCATCCCATCCCTCTGCTGATGCCAACCCACCCAAGAGGCGACAGCAG